>NC_092761.1:11065236-11198743 GCF_047496795.1 Chiloscyllium punctatum
CAACGACTTGTAACTCTTTTGAGGAACTCATGCTCATTTTCACCCACAAAGGGAGACACACAGAAAGATACCCCCAAAGCGACAGAGGTCTCCGTTATGGTGAGCTGGAATTTGAAATAGACAAGAGGACAAATGCAAGTTTCAAATGTGGAAGCACAGAAGTGAAGTCCCAGCAGGACCGTCAACGTGGGGCACGGTTAAAATCCGACATTCCCCTCGAGCCAGGTTGGACTCGAACCTACAATTTTCTGATCCGAAGTCAGACACGTTATCCAGTACGCCACTGGCCCAACATACACGCTAGCGCTGGCAGAATGTCGATATGTAATGCTATGGACTTTCACGGAATCAGAATTTAAAAGATGAACAAGCAGCGAAGATAATCACCAGCACTGCTTCACTTCGAAGTTTCCAATTTATGAAGCAGTGCCTTTCACTGGCAAAGGAGAAACATTTGTCCTCAGCTGCCTGCTTCAGGGTCGCCTCCTTCTCTGCTGGAAGTTTCCATCGCTTTATTCACAGTCCCGATGCGATTTCATGATCCACTCCAGTCAATAAGTGTCATGGTGTCGTCTTTGCAAGACCCTGCCGAAACTCAGCGAGAGACATCTGGTCATTTCGAGCTCAGGATGTGGAATTAGACGAGCTGCGTGACACCTTTTATTGGCACCGCCACTTCACTGCAAATTAGCGGCTCAAAACGAGCCGTTGTTAGGTTCAGCTTGATTTGTACCTTCCTGTAGTGCATTTGCTGAACAACATCAGATAGATCCCATCCGGCCCAGCTGCCTTATCTATTTTCACATCCTGCAGTATTTCTAATATCTCTTCCTTGTGAACCTCAATCTCTTCTAGTCTAGACGCAAGTATCTCTGTATCTTCCTCGCCAACATTTTCATTATCTATACAGAACTCTGTCGTAAAATATTTATTTAGTGCTTCCTCTATCTCCTCTGACTCCACACAAAACTTCCCACTATTATCCTTGATTGTCCCAAATTTAGCTCTTTTAGCGCTGACATACCTATGGAAAGCCTTAGGGTTATCCCTGATCCTATCCGCCAACAACTTCTCATGTCTCCTCCTGGCTCTTCCCAGCTCTCTTTTTAGGTCTTTCCTGATATCGTTGGAACCCTCGAGCGCTCGAACTGAGTTTTCACGTTTTGTCCTAACATAAGACTTCTTGTTCTTCTTGACCAGGGATTCCATTTCCTTTATAAACCACGGCTCACGCGTTCTATATCTTCCTCCCTGCCAGACAGGTACATACTTATCTCGGACACACAGGAGCTTTTCCTTGAATAAGTTCCACATTTTTAATGTGCTCACCGCCTACAGTTTCCTACCCCATTCTACGCTTCCTAAATCTTACCTCATTGCATCGTAATTACCCTTCCACCAGCTGAAATTCTTGCTCCGTGGAGTGCACATATCCCTTTCCATCATGAAAGTAAACCTGAGAGAATTGTGATCGCTGTCTCCAAAGTGCTCACCTACTTCCAAATCTAAAACCTGGCCAGGTTCGTTACGCAGTACTAAATCGAAAGTGGCTTCTTCCCTTGAAGGCATGTCTACATACTGTCTCAGGAAGCCCTCCTGCACACACTGGACAAAAACTGGCCCATCTATGGTACTCGTACTGTAGTGATCTCAGTCAATATTTGGATATTGTCTTGAGTGTTCCAGAGTTTTTCATTGTCCCAGAGTCCAGATGAAGTTTGTATTCCTCACGTACGGGAGCGAGACTTCTTTCAATGTCTCAGATCAGTTCCTTTGCCGAGAACATCAGTCAATATCCCTTTCTCTACTCGGACTGACAGTTCACACTTCTTCATTCTCTTCTGATTCCATTCCCCAAAGAGTTTCTCAAGATTTACAATGCTGGAGCCTAAATTATATGGTTTGCTTCCTAAACATTTTTCCAACTGCCAACTGACAATATTTTCACAATATCTCTTCACAATCCTCTGGTTTGCACATGTCCAGGGATGAGAAGTCGCGTTTGGTGGAGACATTCCCGAGGCTGGTGAGTTTCACTTTGGAACAAAGATGGTTAAGTGGCAATTTCCTGCGGTTGTTTGTAATGATGGGAGAAGGAGCGGTGGTGAATGAGCACTTTGACGAGCAGGAGGAAGTGTTGCCAATGACCAGAGTCAGAGAATAGAGGACAAGGGATTAAAGGAATCTAATGAAAAGCAGCACTTCTGCTCAGGACGTTCAATAACAACTGCAGAAACCCGATGTGTCGAGCAGTGTATCTGGAAAGAGAAACAGAGATAATGTTTTAAATATGGAACATTTCTGATGAAGAACTCGAGTTTCCCAATTCTAATCAAATTCCAGGCGTGATTTGCAAAATTGGCTATTTGAACAGAAATTGCTCCAGCAGGAAAGCATTCACAACAGATTTCAGAAGATTCGAACCTACGTGGGGAAACCCCAATGGATGGTTAATCCATTGACCTTAACCACTCGGCCATGACTGCAGACAAGAACGCAGTTTTGAGAAGTAACCAAATCAGCCGTGATCTCATTGAAAGCTGCCGCTGACCTGATGTGTTAACTGCTCCCATCTCCTTTCATTCCTTTTCTGTCATTTGTAAGGTGCGAGACACCAATGTAAAAGAAGAAAATCACAAAGTTAGGAAAAGATATTTGCAGCCAAACTGAGTCAAAATTATTTCTTGAAAGGAAAATCACACTTGGCAATTTGCTAGATCTCTTTGCTAACATGACCAGCAGAGGTAATCAAGGGAGCTATTGATGTGTGTATTCTTGGACATGAAACAAACAAAGGTTAATGACATATTCATTTCTTTTGCTGGCGAAGGGACTGGTATATCCAGATGCTCACAATGACAGAGATTTTTCCCAATTAAAGATGGCAAATGCATTTGGGCTGGGGCGGTCGGTGTGGAGTTGCTGTGCCGAAGGGCCTGTTTCCACATTGTAAGTATTCTAATCTACAGTAATAAATGACATAGGCACAGCGCACGTTGTTCGATGAGGCATATATGACTTTTCGATTGTTTTTCTTCAAAGTTTCTTTACAATTCAAACGGGAGAGGAAGAAGGGAAATGAATGTCTCCCATAATTCTTGCCTTCTTTTATCATTCACAGGCGGTTTATTTTTCCTGTACGTTTTATTTTACAGTGTGGTTACTGTTAGTGTTCTTGTAAGCTACAGCGGCTGGTTTCCTCTTTCCTCAATGTTCCTCATCTCTACCCAAACACACTTTCCATCCTTATCTCCTGAATCAAAGTAATCTCTAACCATTGCATAATTGCCACGGAAACTGGGCTTTTCACACGCCTGGGTATGTCATTTCCCAATATTAATTGATCGTTTACTGCGTTGCAGTTGCGCACGAGAAGAGGAAAACAAAATAGAGGCCGGTAGTCCTGGGTTTCAAACACACGTAATTGCAGCTAAAACGCAATTTACTGCACACAATGCGATCACGGAAGCATGCACCAACCCGTCAGGAAGCACACAATAAGCACAATGCTGGATGTCATGTCAGGAATAGGACTAGAAACACAACAGAAATACGTCACTTGGGTACTATTTTGGACGTATTTCTCGATGAGCTATCGTGTTTTACATATGTTCCATCGGGAGTTACCTCACACAAGGAAGTAACCAGTGCTACAGACGGTCATATAATCCGAGTTCCAAGTCCCGGAGTCAGAGACACTCAGTGCCCTGTGTGTACCTACAAGGAACGGCTGTGCATGGGGTTTACAGGGTAACTGAACTGCATGACTGCAGCTCGATGGTCGTCTCTCTGCTTCTCCTCTATAGTTTTCTGTGCAGTCCCTGCGTGCAATCTTGTCAACAACGTTTGTCCGGCACAAGATGGGCATTGGTCACTTGTCTCTGAGAGAGGCTGTTGGTTTATGTGTTGTCATAATTCCGAGTGGAAGGAGGAATCAGTTCCCAGAAACTTACTTTAATAAATGGAAGCGTGCTTTTTAACTTGTTGCGTGGCATATTCTCGTTGCGAAGTTCTTGCACTGCGAATCACGTTGCGGGACTATCCAATTTTGACAAAGAATTTGTGTGGCAGTCACGAGTTGCCACGACCAGCTGTCCCTCGTTCAATACGGACAAATGGCAACAACTACAAATTCGATTAGAGCAGCCCAAGTTTTATGTGACAGGGCAAACAGAAGGCAGCCAGAAGATTTCTGGGTGTCGGGCAATTACACAAGGTACGCCCAAGGTCTGTGCATCAGTAGAATCTGAGACCAAAGTCGTCTATGTTGGTTATTCATATTCCAGACAACTTGTGTTGTTCCCCGTTTACTCTGAAAGTGAATAGACATAGTTATTTCATCGTTATTTCGAAAGACGATCCTGCATTGAATATGTTCGCCGTTTTTTGATGTTGTGGCGAAAAGGTGGGTTATCGCGATGTGAAAAGTTGCTATACTTTCATTTCCTTCATTGCTGTCCTGCTGAGGGATAAATGTGATTGGCTCTCTCGATCAGATGGGGGCACCGGCGCATTGATGGCCTAATTTAATCACGGATATAATTGGAAATTTTCACTGTTAATGGTTCGTTGTTGTGTTTTGTTTTACGATACTTGAGCACTATCTGGGACTTGGCAATACACTAAATGTCCAGCAGGTTTGGAATTGCCTCGCTGTTATTTGTGCGAGCAGTTAATGTCAGAGACGACTCACAGTGCCTCACAGACAGCACTTAAGCTTCGGTGTGTCTGATCATGGTACTTTTCAGTTTTGATTCTGTTCCACGATAAGAGCTGTCAGTTTGTGGATTCGCTGGAGAGCAAAGTGGGTAATGCGATATGTGAGATATTTTTCTTCAGCCAATATCTCTGATGGCTAACTTGGGAAAGTGTCAAGAAGAATCATCATTGGCAGCAAATATCCGGAAAACCTTCATCTCTGGATCGGTTGGGCTCATCCACCCTCCAAACAAAATAGCCAAACTCGCTGGCTGAGTAACAAACATCATGCGTTTTTTTGCAAATGGTGTATTCAAACCATTGCCGGTGGCTGGAGCATCTCAGACTTGTCGAGCATGGAAACAAATCCCGCGATCCAACTTGCCCTTGCTGAATAGATAACCGAAATTAATCCATAAATATCTGCCAATATTTGTGCCTTATCTCTCCGAGGTCTTCCAGTCTATACACCCATTCAGATGCCTTTGAAATGTTGTGAGTGCACCAGACTCTGCCACTAAATGTGGCAATTCATTCCACACACACAAAACTTCTGTGTGAAAAACATGTGTCCCTCACATCCCTTTTAAATCTTTCCTCTCTCACATGAAACATTTGCTATGTAGATCTGAACTCGCGTGTCTTGTGAAGAAGTGTCCCCTGACTATTTCCTCTGTCTGTCTTCCTCATGATTTTATAAGCTTCTGTGAGGCCATATCTCAGCCATGAAACTCCTGGGAATCTGACAAAGCCGATTCAGTTTCGTTCTCATGTCCAAGCACTGCAAACACGGCAAATCCTTGTAAAGGTTTTGCGTGGCCACTCTGGAACTGCGGGTGGACTCACTGTGGAGTATCAGCAATTCTGGAGAGTTATGTTGCCTCCCAGGTACTCAGGTCAGGGATGTCGCCCTTCGATTGAAGAGCATTCGAAAAGGGGATAGTGAACAGCCAGTTGTCTTGGTGCACACAGGCACCAATGAAAAAAAACGAGATGAGGACCTGCAGGGTGAATTCAGGGAGCTAGGAGAGAAATTAAAGAGGAGGACCTCAAATGTAACAATCTCGGGATTACTGCCGGTGCAATGTGACTGCCAGCGTAGAAATGAATTAAGATACGGCACGGTGAACACGTGAGTTGAGGAATGGTGCTGCAGAGCGGGTTTCAGATTTGTTGGATTTTGTGACCAGTTCTGGGGAATGTGAGACTATAAGAAAATTGACGACCTACATTTGAAACAGGCGGGAACGTATGTCCTTTCGGGAGTTTTTGCTACTGCCGTTGGGGAGGTTTTATACTAGTGTGGCAGGGGGCTGGGAACCACAAGATTAAACAAGTCGGCAGTGAGGTGGAAACTGGAAACGCTGAGAATCTGGAAGATAGCATTAATAATGGGAAGAGTAGGCAGAGAGCAGATGAATGCAAAAGAACTGGTGGCCTGAAATGCATCTCCTTTAATACATGGAATATAGACAGATGAACTTAGGGCTTAGGTTGGTGCCTGGGAATATGACGCCATTGCGATTCTTGGCGAATGTGTCTATGTGTTTCTTTCTGTGGGAGACACGACGTGGGGAATAACACAGTGTGACTATGTCAAACTTCAATCCCAATGTTGTGTCATCTAAGATCAAAGCGAGAACCTCACTGCCATTTGCACTGGAAGCATCAGAACACATAAGGTTATGGACCAAAGCTGGAAACTGGGAATAGAATAGATGAATGTCTTTAAACCAGACTGCACCATGGGCCAAATTGGATTTTCCATTCTGTAAAACTTGAAGACGAGTAGAAACCAATCTACAGGGGAACTGATCAGAAATGAAATGGAAAATCCATTTCATTGAGAATAAATGCAAGAGTGTCTGTCTTCAGTCCGTGTAATCTCGTAGTCAGGATTTGGAACTCTATCCGCAATAGTGTTTGTACTATTCTTGGACAGGGAATGCATGTTTTATTGTGTAAATATATCGTGGTACCAGTATTTCTTACCACTGGTCCGAACCTGGTAATGCTTGGTTTTGTGCCAGGTTATCAAAAATCAAAAAGATACAGGTTTTGGAAATATGAACTAAAAACGAGAATTTATAGAGAAACCCGCTACAACCGGCAACATCTATGGAGAGAAACAGTTTTTTTTCCCTTAAGATGGACAGGAAACAGGTTACTTATAGATTTCTAAATTATACTGTTGGGAAAATAATAATCTTACCTGTCGAATCAGGATATTTATCAAAATCACTCCTGAGCTTCGAAACATCGAATCTACAATCTTAAAAGGACTTAATCAGCTGTCATGCTAATTTCATTTTCCTGAGCTGGTTGAAGGCTATGTTTTAATGGCTACATTTCCTTTTAGTTTCCATTATTAAGCAGTCACGCCGAATGGAGAATTGTTTCTTTCAGTGTCTGCCTCAATATGGGTCTTTGTTTTTTTCTATATTTGTCTCTGTATCCTCCTGGGCCTTTTTCACATTCTCCGACTCTCTGGCTGTCCATATCCCTCATTTCCCATTTCTGCTCTTGAAGAGCCTGACATTCAGAGACAGTTTGTCATTCGAACTGCTGAGAGGCTTTCTGACGCCTGGCTGGAGTCGGTCGAAGTAGTCTCACATTCTCTGGATAATGAGTCTGTCACTTCGACCTGAGGCAAGGAGACATTTCTTCCTCAAAATCTAAAGACCCTTTCGAAGTAAAAGTTGATTTCCTTATCCAACAGAAAAAGAAAGTAATTACATGATAGCTGAAGAAGAACAACGATGCATTTACTGTTGGTGTACAACGAATGAATGGTCACAGCAGAGAATGAGGATGATCATGTTGTGGTGTCAGTGCCATTAGCACAACGTTTTCCGGGAATGATGCAGTGTCTCCTGCCTCACCACTTAATTTCCACAAAACTGGGAATGAAGGAATGAGAATAAGAGGATGAGAAGCAGAAGTGCTTGTGGAACTGCGGGAAGAATCTCCAGGTTAAAATAATAGTTAAAAAAAACAACCTACACTACTGGATTTAAACCAGGAAAATGAAGCCGGAACGCGAAATCAGAATGTACAGCAATTCAAACAGGACACTGAGTTTCTCGATCAGCAACACAATACTTGCGAGAAATAACGAGCTTTCAATACAATGAGCAGGCACCAGTGTGATGGGAGCTGCTTTCACCAGCTAAGCCATGGCGCCACGTTAAAAGCCAGATTTCTCGTCCATATGTGCAATGCCTGAACCACTTGATCATAGGAATTAGAAAACACGTTTTGTGTATTTATGTTGCTCAGTATGAATGGCAATAAAACTCTTCTTGTGCAAAAACAGACGTTTCAATGCTGAGCATGCCCCACTAAAAAGGCACAGAAAAAGACAGTATCCTCTTGCATTGGCATCCAACAGATATTTTCGTCTGTTTAAACTGACAGAATATCGAGGATGTGCTCATCTCCTCTCGCGTCCCATTAATCACGTTAATACACATGCAGGGATTTTCAAACCAAGATGAACAGGCTCATTGTTGTGAATTGACAGCAGTGGTGTGTGAGTCATTGCGAACAGTGAGCAGTAAATGCTGAACCAATAGCACTGACACTGAGCCTTGCACCATCAGCTCCACACTCACATCTTGTGTTATGTCTCCTAGGCATCAGTGCATTTGACTCTAATTATTCTACCCTGCACCTCTCCTCAAGTTATTCCCGACCGCTTGCAGTGTCGAATTAGAACATGCAATTATTAGAAATACATTTCTGGGACACAGTTGTCTTTCAATGATATAAGATTCATTGCCGATCCCTAATTATCCCAAAGATGTAGGGGACGAATTACTTTTGTTAACTCCTCAAATCCATAGTATGGAGGTACTGACAAGAAACCACTAGAGATGGAGTTCCTGGATTGCGGAAAGCAGACCGACCCAAAACTGCTGACGTAACTCACCCAGGGAAGAGCAGATGGACCCGACTCTGTCAATGTAACTCAACCAGTGGACAGAAGTCTGACATCACACGATCAATGTAACTCAACGAGGAAATTATGGCCTGACCGCAGTCTGTTAATGTAACTCACCCAGGGAAGAGTAGACTGACGCCACTCTGTCAATGTTAGTCATCCAGGGAAGAGCAGACTGACCCAACACTTTATATGTAACTCACCCAGCAAATGGCAGACTGACACCACTCAGTCAGTAAAATTTACCCAAGAAAGACCAGACTGATGCCAGTCTGTCAACGTAACTCACTCAGAGAAGAACAGGCTGTACCCATCCTGTCTCTGTCACTCATCCAGGAAAGAGCAGGCTGATCTGATTCTGTCAATGAAACACAAGCAGGGAGACGAGCCTGACCCCACTCTGTCAAAGTAACTCACTCAGAGAAGAGAAGACTTATTCCATTCTGTCTGTGTAAATCATCCAGCGAAGACAGGAATGAAACCATACTTGCTGTTAAACTCAGACAGAAAAGAGCAGACTCTCACGATTCTGAGAAAGTGACACGCCCGTGGAGAAGCAGACTGACACCACTCTCTTAACGTAGCTCACCCAGGGAAGAACAGACTGAGTGCACTCTGTGATATTACTCAATCAGAAAGGAGCAGACTGACCCCATTCTGTTAATATGACTCTCCCAGGGTAGAGCAGATGAAGCCCAATCTGTCAATGTGACTCAACCAGGGAAGAGCACTCTGACCTCACGCGATCACTTTAACACAACTAGGAAATTGCAGACTGACGCCACTCTGTCAATGCAACTCACCCAGGGAAGAGTAGACTGATGCCACTCTGTCAATGTAACTCACTGAGGGAAGAGCAAACTGACGCCACTCAGTCACTGTTACTCACAGAGGGGAAGGGCAGACTGACCCCACACTCTCAGTGTAACTCAGCAGACTGATCCCACACGGTCAATATAAGTCATTCACTGAATAGCAATCTGACCCCCGTCTATAAATGTAATTCACTCAGGGAAGAGCAGACTGATCCCATTCTGTCCATAGCATTCACCCAATGAATGAACACTAACCCCACTCTACAAATGTAACTCGCCAGAGAAGAGCAGTCGGAAGCCAGACTGGCAACATAAATTATCGAGGGAAGAGAATACTGACCCCGCTCTTTCTGTTTCACTCAGGCAGGGAAGAGCAGACTGTCACCAAACTGTGAAAGAAATTCGCCCAGGGAAGGGCAGACTGACCCTACTGTATCTGTGTGACTGACACAGGTAAGAGCAACTAATCCAACCCTGTCAAAGTCTCTCCCTCAGGGAAGAATATCCTGACCCCTCTCTGTCCATGTAGCTCACCCAGGAAACAGCAGACTAACCCCACTCTGTCTATTTAAGTTCACTAAAATCCTCTCAAGTACGTTGTATCCAGACACTCTCCACATCCCTGTCTCTGTAACCGTGTGCGTTCAATGGCGAATCCAAATAACCTGCAAATGTTTAGAATGTGGCAGCAAACCAGAGCTACCACACAGAAATTGGGCGAATGTACAAACTTCCATCAGGCAGTCACCTAAGCCTGGAATGGAAACCAAACCCGACAGCAGTCGTGATTATAAAATGGCAGAACAGAAACCCAGCAAAAAGAATTGCTGTGTGTTGCAACGATTCTGAGTATTAATGAAGCCCCCCTCACTGTAGGTAATTTCCATTTTCATCACTGCCAACCTTCTTCAAAGCAAAGCATGCACTTGCTTTTTTCAGACTTCCGATATCCCGCTTTCATCCCGCTTTTTACCTCATCATATTTCTGACTTTACAATATACGTCATAACAGGTTGGCAAATGCAGAATGAGCTTTGTTCCGTTCTCCACTGATGTTGAGAGTTGTAATACAGACTATTCGAGTAGGACTTGATGCGCTTGCGGGTGGTGTATTCGCGGTATTATGGCTTCTTTTTTTCATTTTCGGTCTACTATTTCGAGTTCATTGCGCTAACTTCTGAAGAAGACTTTTTGGATTCGAAATGGTAACTGTGTTTTCTCTCAGAAGACAGACGTAGCTTTATTTCTGTTCTCTAATAAATTGATCTTCTTCTGATCTTTGCAAATGAAATAGGGTGCATTACTATTGCCCGTTTTTAGTTTCAAAATCAAGAGAAACATGAAGGAGACAATATCAAAGAACACAAAGTACTGAGTTGTTAAGATAATTTTTGCAGCAAAGGTGGACATGAAGGTCAAAATAAGATAACGGTACAAGAACATTTAGTCTGAAAGTGGTATGTGACTTTAGTTCCAAATATATGTTTCCGTTCTTCCAGTACATCTTTTTGACTCCCAGAAAACATTGATTGTTTTCTGTATTCACTTTGTTTCGCGATATCTGTCTTCTGGTCGACCAGCGACAACTTGAATTTGCGTCTGCATTGAATAAGATTTCGCTCTTTCTTCGAAAAGAAAACCTGTGCATTATGTACCACTTATCATGCTGATGGCTAAGAAGTTCAAAATGAAATGCGGTTTATGGATCGTGAGCAAGAATGAAGTGATCCACTTGCGAACAGATGTCACCACGCCCTATTCCTACATCGGGCCTGAACGGTCCATTGGCAGAGTCTGCAGAAAGGAAATGTATAAGTGAACTAGTCCTTTGTTCAGTTTGATTTGATACCAATGGTAGTGCTGTTTTGGTGCAGAAATGTGTCAACATCTCTGACGTTAGAGTCAAAATTTAAGTCACATCTACTCCATGGAGTGTCTTCTCATATCGGAACATGCTGACATGAAAACATCTAGCTCTGATAACAAAAATTTTTTCATTAAACTGTGAGTATGTTTAACTAAGCAATTCAGACCGCCAAAATGAATAATTGGCATTTGGTTCTTCAAGCTGAGCTCTCCACACCAACCGCTCCAACGAAGGTCGTGGATAAGATCCCCATCGATTATCTTCGTCAATTTTAGTCTCAGCAACAACCAATTGTTCTGCACAATGGTACCCCACAAGCAGAGGGCTAAGTCTGATTTTCATCGTTAATTTTAAAATTCAGGTCTTAATGCACAGTTTCTTACGAATGTGGACAGCAGAAGACCGTTAACATTCTATTTCTAATATTTCCAGAAAATTCTACTCCGCTGATATCGCCTTGCCTTATCACACCTCAAGCCAGGAACCTGGATCAGTCGAGATCCTTTCCACACATGGAGTTGCTTTTTCTAATTCATTGACTACTGATATACTAGATTATTGGCCTAGAGAGTCAGTTGTAAATTAGGTTGAACTTTCTCAGCTTGACTTTCAATTGATTTTTTAAAAAATCATCATCTACAGGTAATGTATTGCATTGCTTCTTGTTTTGCTTAATTCCAAACCCCCGCTCCCGAACATCCAAATTTCACGATAGTTCGACAAATGTTTTGAAACTGATTCATGTTGGAAGTTGGTGGCTTTTTGTGTCTCGACATATAATTTATTTTATTAGACGTCTTGAAATTACTTCGGATTCTTTACAGTTGAAAATTTAGTTTCGATTGAATGCAAAGCTCAAGCTCCACGGAATCGAAATTCTGCAAAGGAATTAATGACTTTTGAAAAAATCAACGCTGTGAACAGGACTCGAACCTGCGCAGGAAGATCCCATTGGATTTCACATCCAACGCCTTAACCTCTCGGCCATCACAGCTCCGACAAAATTGCCAATTTTCATAGTAAAAGAACTGAATTAATGAAATACGTAATTTGAAGAACAAATTGTAAGACCCAAAGATTTCGCCAAATCCTTTGCTGGGACTCAGACGAACGTTACCTTAGCAGATTGACAGGCTTTCATCGCAAACTAGATTCTGACACAGCTGAAGTTGTGGGAATGATTCTTCATCGAATTTTAGAGTCACGGATGTACACCACATGAAGAGAGGATCATTGTCTCACTGCGTCCGATCGACTTTGACTCAATTGCTCATCATCTGGTGCCAAAGTTGTTTTTTAACATTCATCAAAATATGGTATTAGAAATACTGATGCTAAGTCCATAAACACTAGCTATATTCCTAAAATCAAAATCGGAATTAGAAAGAATGCAGAACCAATTTACAGGAATGGATCCAGCAACTAATCCGTAAGTTCGGACAACAGGTAATGAACTTGTGAGCACATGAGAGGAAGATTGACCGAAGATTTGGAACTTGAAATCGTCTTGACGGAATTATTTGCAAAGCTTTTGCGGTTGTTCTAGAGTCATCAAGTCCTTGAACAATACAACATGGAAAGTGGCCCTTCTTTCCAACTTGCCCACGGTGGACAGTTGTCCTATATTAATAGGTCCCATTTGCCAACATTTGGCCCACATCCCTCTAAACCTTGTTACTCATATATCCAACCAGATGCCATTAAATGTTACAGTTGTACCAGTCTCCAACAATTTCTCTGGCAGCTCATTCTGGACACGACTGAAAAAGTTGCCCCTGACGTCCCTTTTAAATCCTTACCCACTAATTTTAAAACGATATTTTCTAAATTTTGACTTACTCACCAGCAGGAAAACACCTTGATGAGTAAACCTATCCATATCCCTCATGATTTAATAATTAGCAAGGATTTGACTTTATCATACTTGTCAGGAGGGAGATGTGTGGAGATTATTTATCGAAGGTTTGAAGTAGAAAGTCTGATGTACAGATTTTTAGAATTGCATCTTGATGAAGTTTTTACTGAGTCATTGAAGTCTCGTAGCAGTTTTAGAAGTCTGTTGTGAAAGCTGCAGAAGGATTTCAGGGCACGAGAGCGAAGCATTATTTCCAATGTATTGTGGCTCAGTTCGACCGCACTTGGACTGCAGTATGAGGAATTATAATCCTCAATTTAGGAAAGATACTAATGTATATGAGGAATACCACGAATGGTGATTAGCCTTGATATCATGGATGAACGTTAGTCCTGTGAATTGAAATTGGGCAAATCCGGTCTTTTTTTTTAACAGTTTCAAAACAAGAGAGGCAATTTCGTTGAGAGTTGCAAAATATTTGAAGAGGTAAACAGGTAAATTTTGTTCCCTCATTGGTGAATCTAGAAGCAGGAGAGGACAATTTTAAAATGAAGCATTGTGATTTATGACCAGGATGAGAACTATTGATTTTTGTCTTAGCCTTGAGAAGTCTCGCTATTCAGCACTACAGTGAGCCTTGGATATTTGGTCTTTGAATGCATCACTATCAGCCTGACCCGCCGACACTTACTGCATCACTATAGACCTGACCCCTCACACTTACCCCCTTAATATCAGCGTGAACCCCTCAAACTTACTGCATCACTATCCATCTGGCGCCCTCACATTTACTGCGCCACTTTCACTTGGAGACCCTCATTTTGACTGGGTCATTATTAGTCTGATTGCCAAACACTTACTTTGTCCTATCAGTCACGCCCTTACACTTCCTATATTACTATTACCCTGACTCCTTACACTTACCGTGTCACTACAACACTGCTTCCTCAAACTTACTATGTCACTATCACCTTGACCCTCTCACATTTACTGCACCACAATCACACTGACCACCTCACACCTCCTGCTTCACTATGAGCTTCAACACTCACACTGACAGTGTCACTAATAGCCTGACCCCTCATACTTACTGCGTTGGTATCTCTCTGATCCCCTCAGAATTACTGCATCACAATCACTCTGACCCCTCATACTTAATGCGTCACTATCCCTCTGGCACCCTCATACTTCCTGCATCACTCACACCCTGACACATGCGCACCTACTGCATCCCTATCAGCCAAACCCCACTCACTCATGGCGTCACTCTCCCTCTAACTTGCTCACACTTAATATATCCCCATCACCTTGACACTCTCTTACTTAGTGCATCAATATCAGCCTGACCCCCTCATGCTTACTGCATCAATATCAGCCTGACCCACTCATACTTACAGCATCACTATCACCTTGACACCCCAAACTTAGTGAGTCCAGATCACACCGAACCTTTCACTCTTCTTGCATCACCTTCAGCCAGACCCTGCACACTCCTCATACTTGCTGCATCACTATAACTCTATCCCACCCAAACCGTGTTTCACTATCACCCTGACAACTCATACTCACTGCACCACGAAATTCCTGACTCCATCACAATTCGTATATCATTATTAGCCTGACCTCTTACACTTACTGTGTCACTCTCAGCCTGTCCCCTCACATTTCCTGTGTTACTCTCAATCTGACACCCTCAAAATGTCTGCATCACTGTCACTCCGAACACGTCACACGTACTGCATGGGTCTCTACCTGAAACCTCACGCTTATTGCCTCACTATAATCCTGAGCGGCTCGCACTGACTGCGTCACTAGCACACCAACACTCTTACCTTTACTGCGTCACTATCGGCCTGACACCTCACACTTACTGCATCACTATTAGCCTGACCCGCTCACACGTTTTGCGTCACTACTACCCTGACCCCCTCACAATTGCTGTGTCGCCATTAGCCTGAGCCCCTCACTATCACGCTGATCAAGCTCACAATTACAGCATCACTATCAACCTGACCCCCTCACACTTTCTCTGTCATTATCACCCTGACCCTTTCACACGTAATGCATGACTGTCACACTGAGACACTCACATTTTCTGCGTCGTTATCAGTCGGACCCGCCAGCACACAGCGTCACTATCAACCTGGCCCCTCACACTTGCATGCCTCAATATCAGTGTGAACCCCTCACACTTACTGCATCACTATCCATCTGCCATCCTCACACTTATTGCACCAGTTTCACCTTGACATCCTCATTTTTACTGCATCACTATCAGCCTGACAGCCACACACATATTGCGTCACTATCAGTGATGCCCTCACACTTCCTATGTTAATATCACACTCACTCCTAAAACCTACTGCATCACTATCAGCCTGACTCCATCACACTTTTTGTGTCAGTACCAGACTCACGCCTCACGCTTATCATGTTGCTAAAACTCTGCCCCATCACACTGACTGCGTCAATGTCACCCTGACCCACTCACACCTTTTGTATCAGTTTCAGTCTGACGCCTCGCATTTACTGTATAACTAAAACTCTCCCCCTCACACTGACTGTGTAACTCTCAGCCTGACCCCTTCATACTGACTGCGTCAATATCAGTCTGACCCCTCAGACTTACTGCGTCACTCTCACCCTGACCTCCTCACATATACTGTGTCACTATCACCCTGACCCACTCACACAGTCTTTGCCAATTTCACCTTGACGGCCTTATTTTTATTGCGGCCCCATCAGCCTAACAGCCACACATTATTGCGTCACTTTCAGTCACGCCCTCACACTTCCCATGTTATTATCACCCTGAATCCTTACACTTATTGTGTCATTATCAGGCTGACCCCTCACACTTACTGTGTCACTATCAGCCTGACTCCATCACATTTATTGTGTCAGTATCAGACTGACGCCTCACACTTATCTTGTCACTAAAACACTGCCCCGTCACATAGACTGTGTCACTATCAGCCTGACCCCCTCACACTTACTGCTTCACAATCGCAATGCCCCTCTCTCACTTACGACGTCATTTAAACCCTGACACCCCACACTTGCTGTGGCACTCTCACACTGAGGGCCGTACACTTAGTATCACTGTCATCCTGACCCCTTCCACTTACTGCATCATTATCACACTGGTATCTCACACCCACTGTGTCACTATCATCCTGAGCCACTTACACCTATTACGTCACTATCACTTTGACCCCAACACACTAACTGCATCAATATCTGCCTGACCATTTCACACATACTGCGCCACTACCAGGTTGACTCCCTCACATATGCTGCGTCACTATCAGGCTTACCCACTCATACTTACTGTGTCACTATCACCCTGACTCCCCACTCTTACTGCGTCAAGATCATTGTGCCCCCGTACACTTACAGCGTAACTATCATCCTGACAACGTCACACTTACTGCGTCAAGATCAGCCTGATCCCCTCAAAGTTAATGCGTCACTATCAGCTTCAACACTCACATTTACTGCGTCACTTCTAGCACTACCCCTGCACACTTACTACATCTCTAACCGCCTTACCCCCTCACATTTACTTCATCACTATCAGCCTGAGACACTCACACTTACAGCTTTACTACAACCTGGCCCTGACCCTGTGACAGTGACCCCTTACCCATACTGAGTCACTATAAGCCTGGCCCTCAAATGTTCTGCATCACTATCGCACTGACATCTCACACTCACTGCGTCACTATCACCTGCCCCCTCACAATTACTGCTTCACTACAACCTGAGCCCCTGAAAGCATCTGCGTAACTGTCACCCTGACCACATCACACTTGCCATGTCACCATCACAATGACACATTCAACAGTCTGCTTCACTGTCATCCTGACACCTCACACTCACTGGATCACTACCATCCTCCCCCTCATACTGACCTGTCACTATCATCCAAAGCTGCTCACACTTATTGTGTTCCTATCACTCTGGTCCCAACACACTTACTGCATCACTATCAGCCTGACACTCGCACACTTCCCGCATCACTATCAGCCTGACACCTCACAATTTCACCGTGTCTTTCAGTCTGACTCCTCACATTTCCTACATCACTATCACCCTGTCACTGAACACTTACTGGCCAGTATTAGCCTGACGCCCTGAACATACTGCATCAATATCAGCCTGAACACTCACCCTTACTCTGTCACCATCACACTGACCCCCTCACTCTCATTGCATCACTATCACCCTGTACCCTCTCACTTCCTGCATTAGGATCACTCTGATTCACTGACACTTGTTGCATCACTATGAGCCTGACCTCTCACACATACTGTGACACTATCAGCTTGACCCCCTCACACTTACTGCTTCACTATCAGACTGACCCCTCACACTTACCGCATCACTAACAGCCTGACACCTCACACTTTCTGCGTCACTATTCCCCTAGCACTTCACTTTTATTGGCCACTATCTGCCTGACGCTCTCAACTTACTGTGTCACTACTAGCCTGAACGCACACACTTACTCCCTCACTATCACCCTGACTGTCTCACACTCACTGCGTCAGTCTCTGCCTGACCCCATCACACTTACTACGTCACTTTCACCCTGTCCCCTCCCACTTTATGCGTCAGGATCAGCATGAAACAGTAACACTTACTGCATCACTATCAGCCTGATCTCCTTCCAATTACTGCGTCACTATCAGCCTGACCACTCACTCTTACTGCGTCACTGTCACATGGACCCCTCACACGAAGTGCGTCACTATTGGTCTGATCCCTCAGACTTACTGCATCATTTTCACTCTGACCCCCCTCACTGTATAACTATCGGCCTGATCCACTCACACAGTCTGCGTCACTATTACGCTGACACCTCACCCTCATTGTGTCACTATCATCCTCACTCCATCAGTTACTGTCAGCCTGATCCTGTGTAATGGAAAAGTATCATTTTTTTGTGAAATCTATGAAAGCATGGTTGAAACAAAGAAGTATGGACCTAACTTTACAAAAAGACAGAAAAAATGTAAAGTTCAACCTAATTTACAGCTGACTCTCAAGGCCAATAATCTATTATATCAGCAGTCAATGAATTAGAAAAAAACAACCCCATGCGTGGAAAGGAACTCGACTGATCCAGGTTCCTGCCTTGAGGTGTGATAAGGCAAGGCAATATATAGTATAAAGGGAATATGTGAAAACCGTCAGGCTCCATTTTATGAGGCGTCTTGCAAATGTGTCGGGTCCATTCTACAAATGTCAAAAATAAACTTTTTCTTTGTTCTTGGTAGCATTTGCATCGAGTCGATTGAAATTCCACGGCAGTAAACTCGGGGGCTCGTCTGGGACCCTGCGACTGGGTAAGATTTTGAAGATTCCCAGGAGGTATACGCGCCACTGCCTTGAAGGTCTTTCACTTCATCTCGAGCGCTGAATTGGCCCCTTTGAGTGAGAGGACTGGGGATAAGTGGATCGCCCCAGAGTCGCGTTCCGAATTGAATCGGTTCAGGGTAAGAGTTGTTGCTAAAGTAATCCGACATAGAGACTTGTTCGAAGAGAGTAGACGAACCAGGAAGAGGGACCAGTGAACTCTCGCGCAGTATTCGAGTAAAACTCAAGGGAAAGGATTGCCGTCTCTAGAGAGTTGAAGTGACAGCAAGACTAACGGTGGTTTGAGACTTGGAGTCAACATGGGCAGCGTTGGAGTCGCCAAAGCCGGACCGGTTACTTGGGTTCTTGGTTTGTGAAAACCAAGGCAATGAGGCGGTAGTGCCCAATGAGGGGGGACTTCCGGAGGTAAAAGCAAGTTATATTGGCAAAGAGAAGATTATGATATCCTGAGAGAAGAGAGAGAGAGAGAGATTGACAGACAGAGAGACAGCTGCTCGTTGGATGCTGCCTGAACTGCTGTGCTCTTCCAGCGCCACTAATCCAGTATTTGGTTTTCAGCATCTGCAGTCATTGTTTTTGCCCAGACAGAGAGACAGACAGAGAGAGATGAACACTTTTCCAATATCCATGAAAATCGGCTCCAGCAAGAGCGAACAAAAAGAGGGTCGACAGACAACTCAGAATGGTCAAGAAAAAATACAATATATGCTAAATAATTATGGCCCAGTTTCTGTAAGGCAGTTAAAAATATAAATCAAGGAATGTGTTTTTCTGGAGGAACGAAGTTTTAGTAATATTCAGTTGCAAATGCTGAGGTCACCGTTGGAGGAGAGAGAGAAGGAGAAACGGAAGGGTAAAATAGAACCTGTGAATTGGAGTGCTTATCACATGTTGAAGGCTGAGCCAGATCTCAGGGAAAGAAAATCTCGAAATAAAGATAGATCAAGTACACGTACAAACACCAGTGCACATGCACACACACACGGAAAACAAACTAATGAAGCTGGAGAGTGTCTTAAGACTGGATCAGATCCTGACCTTAATGGGTGCCCTCGAAGAGCTACAGCCCCCCTACGAGATCCACTTCAGGAAGATTCCAAGTCAACGGTCGCCGCCTCAGGGTCTGCTGATTCACCAATAGCATATCGTACCCACAATCAATTGAAGCAAGAATCCCTAAAGAAGTCGAGAAAATGTCCCAGTACCTTTAGCGCCTCACGAAAGTCGATTACGTCTATTGTGGCCTGATACCACCCAAGGACATAACGACAGCAGAGATCACACCGTATGAGGCACACCTGAGGAGCAGCTTCATCAATGGAATCAAGTACGAAACAACAAAATAGGTAATAATATACGTCTATTAACTGGGACACGGGAAAGTTGAATTTGATAGAGCAATACGTGATACATGCTGAAAAACTACTGGCTCAAGTGAACCATAACCGGAAATTAAAGATGGAACAGCAATCACATGAACCTCAGCTTATTATGATGCAAATGGTCGTTCAGCCATTGGAGGGAGGGACTGCGGGAAAAGAGAGAGGCACAGGTGGAGTTCACAAAAGAGGAAGGGATCGTGGAAGTGCGCTTGCAGAGATAGATCTGGCTGGTGTTGTGTTTGCGGAGCAATGGACCACTGGTCAAGACAGTGCCCGCGCAGACAGCCTCAATCGGTCCTGGAGGCCGGACAGCATAGTGACTGACAGGGGACGACTGAGGTTGAGGGGGGCAGGCCACAAGGTACAGGTTAACCTCTTTCCTTTATACTTGGCAACGAAGAATCCCTAATGCTAATCACTTCTACTAACCTAACGGGCACTGAGATGTATCCAAACTCTATATTGAACATTGAGATTGCGACGTGTGGACAATATGTTCAATATAACAATGATGCGTATTTGTCGATGCCTACCTCTATGTTATACGTGGAAGGTACATCAGTTACCTTTTTGGTAGATACATGGCCAGCATATTCACTCCTCAAATCAAGACAGTTCAGAGAGTTGACGCCAATAAAGATGAGTGGAATGTTCCTGAACTCAATGGAGGCATCAGGCATCGTGATATGGGAGAGTTTTACCTCACCCATATTGTGTGAAATCAGTAATGTGTATCCATTCTAATTCTCAATTTTGTTAGCGGAATTCTGTCCTTTACATTTGATGGCTTGGGATCTCATTATGAGACTGGGGTTGTATTTGCTCAGTACTCCGACGGGCTTGCAGGTAATTCAAAGAGAAGATTCACAAGTGTAAACTGTAAAATACAACCCACCACCCCTGGTGTATGTCTATGAGTGGCTATTAAGCCAGAGAGCAATGAGTTCAGTGAGCAATTCACTCGCCCTGGAAGCAGGTAACCATGATAATCCTATTAACACCGATTTTTTTGCGGGAATATGCTGCACTGCACAGCACACATACACCACGATAGCCCTGAGGAACCATAAGAGAAGTATTGATTCAGGAGATTGGTTAAACCAGGTCAGTTGTTATTGTGCGAATTTTATTGAAGAGATGACAGATGTGCAGTCAGTGTGAACTTATGTAAAGTACCTGCGACGGCAAGTAAGCTCTATATTTTTGATGTGGAAGGTTATGCTCCTCGTGTGTCACTGGCGAAGGTGTCCAGTGACTGGTGGCAGGATTTGGGGCCATGGGGATGAAAGGCATAAAGAACGAAATGTTAGGTGTTCTGGGACAATGTGGGTATGTGATTCAATGCAGATGTGTGGACATATAGGAAGAAATTAATTTGTCTAACTCAGGCAATAGAACAGTCGAGGTAACACCCTCTAGCCCTGAAGAGCCTAGAAGGCTGGCCTGGCGTTTCCCTAAGATAAAATTCTCAGACCCAAGATTAATAACGTTCCTACTGAATTATGGCTAAAAGGCAAACATGATGTGGGTCATATACGAGGTTGTGAACCAATACGAGTAACCACGAAGTCGGAGTATCGTCCTTGCAGAGCACAATACCCGTTAATACCCGAGGCCATGGACGTAGTTACTCCAGTCTTTCAGTCCTTCCCAAAGGCTAGAGAGATAATCCCCTGTGTAAACTCACCGGTGAGAACTCCCATTTTTCTGATCAAAAAGGCAAAAATTCCAAGTGAACCGGAGGAATGGAGGTTTGTTCAAGACCTGCAGGCAGTCAATAACAATGTTGTCCCGCGCGCATCAAATGTTCCCAACCCCTATACTGTATTAGCTCAATTTCAATTGGACAGTAAATGGTTCCCTGCTGTGGATTTACCAAATACATTCTTTAGTGCAATGGTGCATCCAGATAGTCAATTGTGGTTCGCTTTTTCATTCAAAGACAAATCTTATGAGTTCACACAACTTTGTCAATGTTACTGTGAGTCACCCACCATATATAATGAGGTTCTACGCAGGAGTCTGGAGACTCTTGTTTTAACCCCTAGGTCTGCTATTCTGCAATCTGTAGACGATTGTTAATAGTAGCACCGAAAGAGGAACAATGTGAGAAGGATTCCCTTGCATTGCACGAGGGAAGGGCAGAAAGCCAGTCTCGCAAAGCTTCGATTTATGCAACAACAGGTGAAGTTCTCCAGTCACTTAATATCTGAACAAGGGAAGACCATTGGTCAAGACAGAGTGCAAGTAATTCAGCAAATTCCAAGGCCTCACATGAGGAAACAATTGCTATCCTTTTTGGGCATACGCTCCTACTGAAGAACGTTTATCCCACATTACACAAATCTTGAGGCGCTCTGAAGTGACATGGCCCATGGAAAAGGTTAGCAGAACCAAGGTCCGTTGCAATGGATCCCAGCGGCCGAGTTGAATTGAAAAAGACGTTTCAAAGTACACCTACACTGGGGATTCCGAATCCAAACAAGCCTTCTGTCAAATGGTAGATGAAAAACATGGCTGCATGACATCTGTGTTATTGCAGGATCATGGGGGAAAATTCAGGCTGGCAACTTATTTTTCGGCTAAGCCAGACCTCGTAGCGGCAGGATTGCGTAAATGCCCGCGAGCTGTGGTTGCTATATAATCGGCTATGGCGACTTAACCAAACTGATCACACATGCAGTATCCTTACTGCTTTCCGAGCAAAACAAAGCACATAGTCGGCAGCACGTTGACTCAGATACAATACTGTGTTCTTGGAGAAGCCTAACATTGCAATAAAACGATGCAACGTCCTTAATGCTGCTAGTCCTCTCACTAGAGAAGGAGACGGAGACCCACATGATTGTATTGCTGTAATTAATGAAATGTGCTACCTAGACAAGACTTACAGAATTCATCACTTGATAATACAAATATGGCGTTTATTTTTGTGGATGGGTCAACATTCAGGAGCAAGGAGATAGGCCAGAATTGTATTGGGGATGCTGTAGTAACTACCCATGAGGTATTCAAAGCGGGATCACTCCCTTCTCAATTGTCAGCTCAAGCATAGGAGCTGGTTGCATTGACTGAGTCATGTAAATTTGCTTAGGGAATGACAGCGAATACTTAAACGATAGCAGATACGCATTCGGAGTTCCACATGATGTTAGAACCTTATGGAAATACAGGGAGTCCTTGACCTTCACCGGAAAGCCCATCACACACCGTGATCAGATTTCTGACCTCTTGGAAGCGGTCCTATTGCCTAAATCAATCGCTGTGTGTAAATGTTAAGCCCACACGAAAAATAACGATTCCGTTTCTCAAGGAAATGCAAGGACAGACTCGGCGGCAAGGACGGCAGCCCAGCAGCCGGTAAATGATCAGTTTGACATGGGAATGACAAAAATCCTTACCCCAACAGCAGACGTACGGGAGTCACAGTAGAAGTCCAGGCTTGAAGACACGTTTGAGTGGGAAAAAGCAGAGTTCAGTTTGAGGTAAGGGGTATGGTGTGGCCCCAATGTTAAACCTTTTCTACCAGGATCATTATTTCCATCCTATACCAAACTGACACAAAGTAAGGAACATGTGTCAAAAGAGGGGAGATATGACAGCATTTCAGCACAGTGGTACACTGAGGGATTTATTCATTACTTCCAGAAATAATGTGACTGATGTGTTATTTCTAACAATAATGTGGGGAGGGGAATACAGATATGTCATGTAGCACTTACACCCCCAAAAACAATTTGAACATTTACAACTGGATTTTACCGAACTAACACCCTGCGAAGGAAAAAGGTATTGTCTGGTAATAGGTGATATGTTTTCCAAATGGGTGCAAGCGTTCCCCACGGCAAAACAGAATGCCAGTGCCATAACCAAAGCTTTCCTAACTGAAATAATTCCGAGATGGAGCATCCCTGAGAGGCTTAGTAGTCCCAAGGTTTGTGAAGGTTTATAGCTCCGGTTGAGGTTTAGGGTGTAGGTTTGCTCGCTGAGCTGTAGGTTTGATATCCAGACGTTTCATGACCTGGATAGGTAACATCATCAGTGGCGACCTCCAAGTGAAGTGAAGTGAAGATGTTGTCTCCAGCTTTCTATTTATATGTTTTTTATGGTTTGGGGTTCCTGGGGTTTATGGTGATATCATTTCCTATTCGTTTTCTGAGTTGTTGACAGATGGTAAATCGATCTATGTGTTTGTTTATGGCGCTGTGATTGGAGTGCGAGGCCTCTCGGAATTCTCTGGTGTGTCTGCATATAGAGCAAACCGACAAACACTGACCAAATACTTAACTACACCAGCAACCATTCCAAATCGCAAAAAGGAAGCTGTATCAGAACACTATTCCAACGAACTACCACACATTTCAGCACAGACGAACTTCGGAAAACAGAGGAGAACCGCCTATAAATCGTATTTAAGAAGAACGGATACTTTAAAAATACAGTCCACAGATTCCTCAGGAACAAACTACGACAAGTAGACTTAACACAGCCAGAAACCCTATAGACCTTTCCATACATCAATGAAGTCTCAGAAGAAGCAGCCAGACTATTAAGACCCCTCGGAATCCCACCAACAGTCTCAAACAAAACTAACAAATTTAAAAGACCCAGTACAACCCATGGACAAAACCAACGTCTTCTACAAAATTCCATGCAAGGACTGCCACAAACACTACGTAGGACAGACAGGAAGAAAGGTAGCCACCAGGATACACGAACACCAGCTAGCCACATAAAGACACGACCCTCTCTCCCTCGTAGCCCTTCACATGGATGAAATTTAAACACCATTTTCACTTGGACAACACATCTATCCTGGGACCGGCTAAGCAAAGACATGTCAGATAATTCCTTGAGGCCTAGCACTCCAACCACAATGCCATAAAAAAGATATGTATCTTGATAGCATCTATTAACCCCTCAGAAAATGAACAGGAAATGGCATCACCACAAACCCCAGGAACCCCATCCTGGACAAACATATATCTAGAAAGCAGGAGACAACAGCTTCTCTTCACTTGGCGTTCGTCACTGATGATGTGACGTGGGAACATTGAACATAGAAAAATACAGGGCAGGACAGGCCCTTTTGCCCTCGATTTTGCTCCGATCCAAGCCCACGTAACCTACACTCGCCCACTAACCTCCATATGCCAGGTACTGAAACGTCTAGATGTCAAACCTACAGTTCAGCGAGCAACCCTACACTCTAGGCTTAGTAGTGACAGTGGGACACCATTTGTCCATAATGCCCTACAGCAGATTAGAGAGTATTTGGAATAAACATGGGCTAACACTGTGCCTACCACCAGACGAGCGGTAGGGCAGCGGAAACACAGGAATTTTCCCGAGACGTAAGGGAAGCCAGATAACAGGCCACTGTGAGGATGAGATGTTGTGTTACTGCATGAAACTCTCTACACTTCGGTCCCAAATACAGAATCAACTGAAGACAGCACTACCCCAATCAGCAGAAGGGAAGATGTACGATCTATAACCTGGAGCCCGAATAGTGGCGAAACACTTCAGGAGGGAAAACAGGAAGGCGAAGAGGTGGCTGGGACCGTTTCAAGTACGTTTTACAGCACAGATAGCTGTTAAGGTCGCCGGAACAGCGACGTGGATACACGCCCGCCATTACAAACTTGCAGATGGGACTGAGGAGACATCGCACAACGCCAAAACCAATTTAGAGCAAGTATTTATTCGAAGTCATAAGCAAAAGTGGGGCTGTCCCAGTTCACACTGTTAGCAAGCGCCCTGGTCGGACTATTCATCAGGGCAGGGGCGTCTGGGATGCAGCAGATGAAGGTCATCTAAACTGATAGGACGAAGTGGATCTTTACATGCGACCCATAGCCGTTCAGTAACAAGGACGACTATAAATTGGATAATTCAAATTTATTTAGGGATCCATGCTGCGCCGGTGACTGGCAGTTAGTAGTAGCCACCACGGCAAAAGGGGCACCTGACATGGAAAATAGATATTCTATGATCAAAGTAAGACTGAGAAGAGCAATGAGGGAGTCTCGTGGTGTGGAATAGATAGATCCTTCTCCGACATCTTTAGACAGGTGAATGTAGTGGTGCAACCGCCCCACCCCCGCCCTCCGAGATGCAGTGCAGAATGTACTACAGACGATAGGAGCAGTGGGACATGGCAACCAATCAAACCAGACCATGGACCTAACCCCAACCGGGCAAAGGTCATTAATGACACACCCGAACCCGAAGGGAGACGGCCCTGGCGAGAGAGTGAAATTAAAGCATGAGGGGAATTTGCCTGGTGGGTATAAATGGCGTAAATGCGACGCCAGTAGGTTGGGAACTGGGAACGGCCATTGCTAGATATGAAGGGAATAGAGCATGTGCTTTGGTCATAAGACAAAACGAGAGATTAGACGTAGGCTACACTTGTTGGATATGTTTGCACACAGCCCAAAGGTAGACTGCCCAGCAAATTACTGAGAGCCTGGCGAGAAATGCCAGCTGTCTGCTTCCACGGGAGGTGACTAGCCTGACCATGATAGTGGGGGGCAATTTGGGCAAATCTCGTGTCACCACTCGAACTCCAGGCTATCTACAGCCCCAAGCCTGACACGCTACCATCCACAGCCTTCCACATAGTGGATTGCAGGGGAGAAACGTGTATTTGCACCAATCGGGGGAGACTCCTTTTGGGTATCTCCCAGTGTACATTGATGCTGTACTTGAACAATGACTCTTGTACAGCAACATACACAAATGATACGACCATAAACATTGCTTGTTCCTTTATCAATGGTCAGACCATGAGCGGCATGGTGGCACAGTGGTTGGCATTGCTGCCTCACAGTGCCACAGACCCCGATTTAATTCCCGCCTCAGGCGACTGACAGTGTGCAGTTTGCACATTCTCCCTGAGTCTGCGTGGGTTTCCTCCCACAGTCACCAGATGTGCAGATAGGGTGAATGGGCCATGCTAAATTGCCTGTAGTGTTCGGTGTTAGGTAAATGTATGGGTGGGTTGTGCTTCGGCTGGTGTGTGTGGACTTGTTGGGCGGAAAAGCCTGTTTCCACACTGTAAGTGATCTAATCTAATCAGGATGGCAGGTATAATATGGGCAGGTGGCGAGAAAGGGTACCACCACTCCCCCGGGGAGAAAGGGGTGCTGCTACACCGCGATACTTTCCACCAACACAACAGTGTTCACCCTAAAAGGCAGCGATTGCCGAACTCGAAGGGGCATTCTCAGCATTTGAATGTTTACACACTCGCAGAACATGCTCGCATATGGTGTATTTGCAAATGAGACGGAGGAAGGCCTAGCACTCATTAACACTGAGTTAATGGCGGTTAGGAAGCAGTGACACAAAATCGATTAGTACTAAACATCCTGACGGCCGAGAGAGGGGAGTCTGCAAAATGTTAGGTACCTCGTGCTTTATTAATGTTCCTGATGAGTCCCAAAATATTACTGGTTTAATAAATGGTATGAAGGCAGCTAAATGACCGCCTCCACGAGCAGATGACTTCTCCTCCCGATGGCTCACGTCCCTTATGGAGGATGGGGGTAATGGACCCTTATCGTTCCACTAGTTGTAGGACTGGTCTTACTCATACTGCTTTGAATAAGACCCTAGTTGTGTACCTGCCTACAGCACTTGCGTATGAATGCAGTAGGATACGAAATGATAAACTATCAGTGGCCCCAAAGAAGGAAGATCCGATTGCTTGTCTGCACCATACAGCGATGTTGACGAATGGGACGTGTGAAGATGGGCTGTGTATCGGGCAAACCAGGGAAATGGAAAAAACCACCACAAAGCTTTGTTAGAGTTAGGTGGTGTCTGAGGAAATGCCTGATGTTCATAAATTATTTTTGATATATAGCTATCTGGCTTTTTTTTTTGGTTTTTGTCCTTGTTGTAAAATGACAAAAATTTGGAAAATGTAATGGAAAATTATCAAAATTAACATTTACTGTGAAATCTGTCAGAGAATGTTTTGCAATATTTAGTAATTCGCTGAAATATGCAAATACTTTGCTGAATTCTGCATCGAGGAGTCAGCTTGTCTTTGTGGAACTTTGCAAACATTTCACCTGGCCTTGCGAGCAGCCGAGTTCAGAAAAAAAAGATTCGGAAAACATAAAGACAATTATGTCCAAGGCATGGGAAAGAGAAAATATGAGCTCGAATGTTTCCCAACACTTGTCCTTGAGCATGTGATAAGAATATTATAATACGAATATGTGAATTTTGTTCACAGCCCTTACATAAAGCACTTTTGCCAAGTGTATTGGCCGCTCTGCATGCAGAGGTTCAAAAATAAAACCTTTCCTTTGCTCTTGCTACCAGTTGACTCGAGTCAATTAAATTTCCACGACAGGTGTCAGGATGTCAGGCAGTGGGAGAATTGTTGGGTATCAGTAAATGGGAGAATTGTTGCACAGTGCCATTACAGTTGAAAATTAGTACAAATTGCCTATTCATTAAAGAATTTTAGCAGAACACCTCTAATTGGAAGAATAGGGGCCGGGAATGATTGAGAAGGAACAATTTTGCAAGCAGCAGTAAAGTCGAGATTCGAGTCCGCCCACCAAGAAATGAAAAAAAACTTTGGAGCAGGGAAGCCAATACGTGGAGGAAGTGCATCAGTAAACAACGCAATGGGATATTGACGCAGGGCATCAATAATGGGAGAGTTGGTGCCGATGTCATGAAAGTACAGAATTGGTGGAAGACGTGGGAGAACTGGGGCTGAATAATATTAAATGTGGTGGAGGTGCAGTTACTGATGAAAAGAAGATTCGTGCAGGATTCTAAAATGGGAGAATGGTGCACGGAAGTTAAGTTGTATTTGGGACAATTGTTGCACGATCCACAAAATGGAAAAATTGCACAGTGGAACTTTAACAGCGAATTGGGGTATGGCACCACTATCTCAGAGAGTCAAAGTCGCGTTCCCCACACTGGGAGAAGTTGGTTTGGCTACCAAAGAACATGAGAATTGTTTCAGGGCAATATTGAATTCGAGAATTCGTGTGGGGTGCTTAAAGCATGCAGAGTTGGAACAGAGCATAGTTAAATGGGAGAACACGGGCAGGAATCAGTAAGTCGGAGAAATGTTGTAAAGTGCAGGAAAGTGGCCATTCGATGCAGGGCGCCAATAATGAAAAAAACTTTGAGCAGTAAACCATTATGTGGAATATGTATGTCAGGAAACAGCAAAACAGGAGAGTTGGGGCAAGGCAATACTCAGTGGGAGAGTTTCTTCAGTTCATGACGAAAGGGTGGATTAGCGCAGAATTTGTCAATTTGAGAATTTGATGCAGTAAACGCCTAAATTGGAGAATTACAGCAGTGGACCACGACATGGGAGAATCATTGCAGCTACATAGTTAATGGAAGAAGTGGTGCAGAGTGGACCTAAATTAGATATTTGTTTCAAGTCACCATTAAAATGTAGAATTAGAGTAGGGCACTCCTAAATGCGAGATTTGAACTCGGGCATCAGAAAATGAGAGAATCATACTGGGATATGAGGAAATGGCAGAATTAGTATCGTTATATGAAAAAGCAGGAGAATTCAGTGTCGGAGTATGAGGAAATGGGAGAATAAGTATAGGGGTGTGAGTAAATGGAGCTGCAACAAGATCTCACGGCTCTTAAACTCAATCCCCCTGTTCATGAAAGCCAACAACACCATAGGCCTTCTTAACAACCCTGTCCACTTGGGTGGACATTTTAAGGGATCTATGTACCTGCACACCAAGATCCCGCTGTTCCTCCCCATGGCCAAGAATGCTGCCTTTGGTGCTGTACTCAACTTTCAAGTTCGATCTTCCAAAATGCATCACCTCGCATTTATCCAGTTTGAATTCCATCGACAACCTCTCAGCCCATCTCTGCATCTGGCAATGTCGTGCTGCAGCCTGCAACAGTCCTGTATACTGTCAATGATACCTACAATCTTTGTGTCCTCTGCAAACCTGCTAATCCATCCTTCAATCTCCTCATCCAAGTCATAAATAAAAATTACAACGAGCAGAGGGCCAAGAACAGAGCCCGTGGAACACAATTCACCACTGACTTCCAGGCAGAATATTTTCCTTCCACAACCACTCGCTGTCTTCTGTCGACCAGCCAATTCTATATCCAGACAGCTAAATTTCCCTGTATCCCATTCCTCCTGACCTTCTGAACGAGCCTACCATGGGAAATCTTATCAAATGCCTTGCTGTAGTCCAGATACACAACATCCACCGCTCGACCCTCATCAACGTTTCTAGTAACATCCTCAAAGAACTCAATAAGATTCGTGAGGCATGACCTGCCCCTCACAAAGCCGTGCTGACTGCACTTAATGAAGCCATGCTCTACCAGATGGTCATAAATCCTATCCCGCAGAATCCTTTCTAACACCTTGCAGATGACAGACGTGAGACTAACTGGCCTGTAATTTCCGGGGATTTCCCTATTTCCTTTCTTGAAGAGAGGAATTACATTTGCCTCCCTCCAGTCCTCAGGTACGAATCCGGTGGAGAGCGAGGATGCAAAGATCTTCACAAGCGGCGAAGCAATCACATTTCTCGCTTCCCATAGCAGCCGAGATCAAATCTGGTCTGGCCCTGGCGACTTGATAATATTAATGTTTGTCAAAATTTTCAACACATCAGCTTCCTCAAACTATCTGTTGCAGCAGGGTTACCTGCTCCTCAATGGTTTCATTCACGACAAAGTCCTTTTCTTTCATAAAGACAGAAGCAAAAAAAACTCATTTAAGGCTTCCCCTACCTCCTCAGACTCTATCCACAAGTTCCCTAAGCTATCCCTGATCGTCCATACTCTTTCTTTGATCATTCTCTTATTCCTCACATATGTGCAAATGTTTTTCGATTCTCCCTAATCATTCCTGCCAAGCCTTTTTCCTGCTCCCTCCTGGCTCTCCTCAGACCATTTTTGAGCTCCTTCCTCGCCTGCCTGTAATCCTCTAGAGCTGAGCAAGACCCTTGCTTCCTTCACCTCACATAAGTTGCCTTCTTTCTTTTGACGAGAAACTCAGCCGCTCTCGTCATCCAAGGTTCCTCTATCTTACACCTTCTTACCTGTCTCAGAGGAACACATTTATGCATCACTCGCAACAACAGTTCCTTAAACAGCCTCCACATGTCCATAGTGGCCTTTCCATGGAACAATTGCTCCCAGTCCATGCTTCGCAACACAGTATGATAGTATCATAGTTTCCTTTTCCCCAACTAAATATCCTTCCATTGTGCCTGCATCTCTCCTTCTCCATGGCGATGTAGAAGATGAGGCAGTTGTGGTCAATATCACCAAAATGCTCTCCCACCGCAAGATCTGAAACCTGCCCATACTCATTGCCGAGCACCAAATCCAAAATGGTCTCTACCTTCGTCGGCCTGTCAATGTACTGAGTTAGGAAACCCTCTTGAACACACTTTACAAAAACAGCTCCTTCCAAATCATCTACTGGAAGGAGGTTCCAATCAACAGTCGGAAAGTTAGTCACCATTACAACTACCCTATTCCATTCAAACTTTTCCAAAATCTGCCGACCTATGCTTTCTTCAATCTCCCTGCTTCTATTGGGGGGGGCCTGTATTTAACCCCTAGTGAGGTGATTGCTGCCTTACTGTTCCTAATTTCCACCCATACTGACTCAGTAGGCAGACCTTCCTCGATAATGTTAACTTCTGTAACTGTGATACCCTCTCTGATTAGCAGTGCTACACCCGTTCCTCTTTTTACCTCCTCCCTATTCTTTTTAAATGTTCTAAACCCTGGAACATCCAGCAACCGTTTCTGACCCTGAGAAACCCACGTCTCTGTTATGGCCACAACATCATAGCTCTAAGCTCATCACTTTTATTTACATTTCCCCAGTATTACCGAGCACAGTGGCTCCGTTTTGAGGGAGGAGGCGGGGATGGGGAATTGTGTCTCAGTGGTTAGCATGGTTGTTTCACAGTACCAGGGACCCGGATTGAGGGACAGGAGGAGGGCGAGGGTGCATGGTGTCTCAGTGGTTAGCACGGCAGACTCTCAGTAGCAGGGACCCGGTTTGGGGAGAGGGAGAGGGGGACATGGTGTCTCAGTGGTTAACACAGCTGTCTCAAAGTAGCAGGGAATCGGTTTGGGGAGGAGGGGAGGGGGGCATGGTGTCTCAGTGGTGAGCACAGCTGTCTCACAGTACAGGGACCTGGTTTGAGGGGAGGGGGGGCATGGTGTCTCAGTGGTGAGCATGGCTGACTCACAGTACCAGCAACCCGGTTTGAGGGGAGGGGAGGGGGGGCATGGTGTCTCAGTGGTTATTATGGCAGTCTCACAGCAACAAGGACCCGTTTTGGGTGGGGTAGGGAGGGGTGGCATGGTGTCTCAGTGGCGAGCACGGCTGTCTCACAGTACCAGGGACCCGATTTGGGGGAGGGGGTGTGGGGCATGATGTCTCAGTGGTTAGCATGGCTGTTTCACAGTACCAGGAACCTGGGTTTGGGGGAGGAGGAGGAGGACATGGTGTCTCAGTGGTTAGCACTGCTGTCTCACAGGACCAGGGACCCCGTTTGGGGGGCGGGGGGTAGGGGGAGAGGGACATGACATCTCAGTGGTTAGCACTGCTGTTTCACAGTACCTGGGACCCGGTTTGTGGGGAGAGGGAGGGGGACTGGTGTCTCACTGCCTTTGACTTCTTCCAAAACCTTTCTCCAAATACCTTAAAATTATGCTCACCTCGGGACAATCAGTCGTGGGAGGAAGTCTCTGGCTATTTACTCTGTCTGTAACTCTCACTATTTTGTTCAGCTCTATCAAGTTACCTCTCATCCTTCTTTACTCCAATGAGAAAAGCCATAGCTCCCTCAACCTTCCTTCATAAGACCAGCCTTCTAGTCCAGGCAGCATTCTGGTAAATCTCCTCTGCACCCGCTCTAAAGCTTTCATATCCTTTCTTTACTGAGGCGACCAGAACATTTCAATTGTGGTCTCACCAGAGCTTTATAGACCTGCAGCACAATTTTGCGGCTCTTCAACTGAGTCCACCTGCTAATGAAAACCAACACACCATACGCCTTCTTAATAACCCTATCAATTTAGGTGGCAACTGAGACACCTACAGACATGGACCCCAAGATCCGTTTGTTCCTCCACACTGCTACAGAATTAGGCCATTTAGCCCCTTGGATCTGCTGTGCCGTTTGATCACAGTTAAAATGTTTCTCAGCCACATTCTCCTGCCTTCACCAACTGAACCATTGATTCCCTTAGTCATGAAAAACATACTTATCTCTATCTTAAAGAAAACACGGTGTCTGTGTGCGGGCGTGTGCATGTGTTTGTGTGTAAGTGTCCATATCGGTATGTATGTGTGATGTGTGTTTAATGTGTCTATGTATGTTTGTGTGCATCTCTGTGAAATAATGGCTCTGTGATTTTGGGGGTAAATCCATTGAAATTGAGACAAACCCTGACTGCCCTCTTCCACCTCTACGTCTGTCCTTGTTAAGTTTATAGTCATACAATGCCACCCTCTGCTGGTCTCCCCATGCCACTGCACAAGTGTCAGTTTTTTTCTCTATCAGAGGACATCAAATACTGTGAATCTCTCACATTGCACGGTTGTTTGGTTTTGCAAATATCTTTGGATGCACAGAACAGTTTTGTCTGATACCTAGATACATTACCATCATCACTGGGTCAGTTCCAGGACTTTTCAAACATTTCTCACTTACACCTTGTTGAGGTGAATTATAAAATATTTCAATTTAAAGAACATGTAATAAATTCATCGCATCACCTGACAGATGACTTGGTCAGAGTTGCTTGGATGCAGTTGCAGTGGAAATATTCTTTAAGGTGTACACTCTGTGCAACGAATAATCTTCAAATACAAATCACTTTCACATTGCAGAGAGAGCACAGATACTACTCAGGAGCATTCGCCACTCTGAGTGACCTCAGTATAATTATGATCCTCTCTATACCCAACTGTGTGTGTGTAGATGTGCAGATGCTGCTGTCGATTTGGATGGTGCTATGATCTACCTCCCTCTCCACACCTCCTAGACTGAATCCGTTATGGTTTTCTCCCTACAATGCCATCAATGCAGTAGAGTGTGAAGGCCAGCAGAGGCGGATATTGCATAACTTTAAACACCACAGAGGCTGGCAGATCCGCTGTGCACACGGATACGCACAGAGACAAGCAGATACACAAAGATATGCATATAGTTACACAGGCACACATAGAGATTGGTGCAGTCACACAAATACTAAAGCACACAGAGAGAAATGCCAATACACTGATGCACGTGCACACACAGATATATAGACATCAGTGCAGACACACCACAAACACTGACACATTGACATTTATACAGACATGCAGAATCTGCCAGTATTTGTTTTTCGCTTAGTGATTTCCCCAATATTTCACTCGATCGTGTGGTGTGTGCCAATATTTCTGTTGATCCCTTGGGATTCCTCTGCACCCTCACTATAGCTTCTACATCTTTCCGATAACAAGGCAACCAGAAACAAACACAATGTTCCAAGTGTGCTATTACGACACAGCAATGAACCCATTTGTGAGTTAAACCAAACACCCAGAAAAGCTTACCTTGCCTTATAATCTGTTAAAGCACCCATCCTCCTCCTCTAACCAAAGACAAAGCACCTGTGCCACAGCTTGGAAATTAAACGAGTTTTTTTATTCCTTAATTTTTTTTTCAACAGCCTCTTTGGGAATTTAGACTAGTGGGAATGGAGGTGAGGGCAGTTGAATGTTCCTCCTGCAGCATGTGGGAGGTAAGGGTCACCATCAGTGTCCCTGCTGATTACATCTGCTGGAAGTGCATCTGACTCCAGCTCCTTGAAAATCGCGTTAGGGAACTGGAGCTGGAGCTGGATGAACTTCGGATCATTCGGGTGGCAGAGGGGGTTATTGAGAGGAGTTACAGGGAGGTAGTCACTCTTAAGGTACAAGAAAAAGGCAAATGGGTTACAGTCAGGGGATGGAAAGGGAACTGGCAGACAGTGCAGGAATCCCCTGCGGCCATTCAACTCAGCAATAAATATATCATTTTGGATACTATGGGGGGGGGGGACTTACCAGGGGACAGCAGTGGGGTAGAGGGCTCTGGCACAGCGTCTGTCCCTGCTGCTCAGAAGGGAAAGGGGAAGAGGAGCAGATCAGTAGTCATTGGGGACTCCATAGTTTGGGGGACAGATATGAGGGTCTGTGGGGACGAGAGAGACTCACGATTGGTGTGTTTTCTCCCAGGTACCAGAGTTCGTGATGTCACTGATCGTGTTTTTGAGATCCTTAAGGGGGAGAGGGAGCAGCCCCAGGTCGTGGTCCACATAGGCACCAACGACATAGTTAGGAAGAGAGATGGGGATTAAAGGCAGAAATTCAGCGAGCTAGGATGGAAGCTTAGAGCTAGGACGAACAGAGTTGTTGGCTCTGGTTTCCTGCCCGTGACACGTGCTAGTGAGGCAAAGCATAGGGAGAGAGAGAAGGTGAACACGTGGCTGCAGGGATGGGGCAGGAGGGAGGGTTTCGGATTCTTGGATAATTGGGGCTCTTTCTAGGGTAGGTGGGACCTCTACAAGCAGGATGGGCTTCATCTGAACTAGAGGGGCACCAATTTCCTGGGGCGCGGGAGTGTGGAATTCGCTAAGGTTGTTGGGGTGGGTTTAAACTAATCCAGCAGGGGGATGGGAACCAAAATTGTAGTTCGAGTATAGAAAGGGTTGAGAGTAGGGAGGTCCGAAATCAAGTTTCAGGGACGCAAGATGGCACCGGCAAGCAAGAAGTTGGATTGAAGTGTGTCAACATCAACGCCAGGAGTATCCGGAATAAGGTGGGTGAACTTGCAGCAAGGGTTGGTAACTGGGACTTCAATGCTGTGGCCATTTTGGAGACATGGTTAGAGCAGTGACAGGAATAGTTATTGCAGGTTCCAGGATTTAGATGTTTCAGTAAGAACAGAGAAGATGCTAAAAGAGGGGGAGGTGTTACATTGTTGGTCAAGGACAGTATTGCAGATGCAGACAGAATGTTTGAGGACTCGTCACCTGAGGTGGTATGGCTGAAGTTAGAAACAGGAAAGGAGGGGGTCACCCTGTTGGGAGTTTTCTATTGGCCTCCGAATAGTTCCAGAGATGTAGAGGAAAGGATAGCAAAGATGATTCTCGATAGGAGTGACAACGACAGGGTAGATGTAATGGGGAACTTCAAATTTTGAAATATTGAACGGCAACACTATAGTACGAGTACAATAGAGTGGTCAGATTTTGTCCAGTGTGTGCAGGAGGTCTTCCTGACACAATATATAGACAGGCCAACAAGGGGCGATGCCACATTAGTTTTGATACTGTGTAATGAGCCCGGCCAGGTGTTAGACTTGGAATTAGGTGAGCACTTTGGTGATAGCAATCACAATTCTGTTACGTTTACTTTAGTGATAGAAAGGGATAGGTGTATACCACTGGGCAAGAGTTACAGCTGGGGGAAAGGCAATTACGATGCCATTAGGCAAGATTTAGGAAGCATATGATGGGGAAGGAAACTGTTGGGGATGGGCACATTAGAAATGTGGAGCTCATTCAAGGAAAAGCTACTGTGTGTCCTTGATATGTATGTACCTGTCAGGCAGGGAGGAAGCTGTAGAGTGCGGGAGCGGTTGTTTACAAATGAAGTGGAATCTCTGGTCAAGAGGAAGACGGTGACTTATGTTAGGATGGGATGTGAAGTCTCAGTTAGGGCACTTGAGGGTTACAAGGTAGCCAGGAAAGACCTAAAGAGAGGGCTTTTGAATGTTTTGCCTGCAACAGTAGTAGATTCGCCAACTGTAAGCACATTTAAGTCGTCATTGGACAAGCACATGGACGTACATGGAATAGTGTAAGTTAGATCGGCTTCAGATTGGTATGACACGTTGGCACAACATCGTGGGCCGAAGGGCCTGTACTGCACTGTAGTGTTCTATGTTGCATGTTCCCCTACCTCCTCCGACCCCTGGCGCAAGTTCCCTCCACTATCCTGATGAGCCCTACCCTCACTAAAGCCATCATCTTGTTCCTCACAAAAGTATAGACAATCTTAAGTTTTACTTTAATCTTATTCACCAAGTCTTTTTCATGCCCGCTTCTCGCTCTCCTGAGATTATTCTTCACTTCCTTCCTGACTACCTTGTAACCCTCTAGAGCCTTGTCTGATCCTTGCCTCCTTAACCCTAAGTCATTTTCCTCCTTCCTCTTGAGATATTCTACATCCATTGATACAATGGAGATATGGAGCTGCAAATGGATTGGAGTTGCACATCCTGTCACTTCCAGCATGGGCTGCAGGTTTCCCCTCGCTGGGCAGGGATCTAACACAATGTTACTAAACAATGCATTGGGGCAGTGTACACAGCTCTCCATGCTGGTAGAGTAACTACTCCTGGTTTACAGGTCCATGCCCTGGGGTGGCGTACACTGCTCTACATGCTGGAAGGGTAAATGCTCCTTGTTTACATGACAATTCACTGCTGTTCAATGCATAGCTCCCAGTGCGGAGAGGCAGTTCATGGACTGGTGTGGTCTGCACAGATTGCTGGGTTGTATTGAGCAGTACACTGGCCTGGTCTGAATACTGCTACATGCTGCACAGATATATCATCTGGATTATGGTGTCTAATTCTGTGACGTGGATTTCAGCTGATTTGTCACCACATTTACTTTATATTCTTATTTTTGTTATTGGACCTGAGATAGTACTACTCATCCGGCTAATCCCATTTGTCTGAGAAGAGCCACGTTTACTGAACTTGTCGAACAAGTAATCATCCAATTATAACATGAATATCCGTCCGTCTGTACTTTAACCTGGCCGTTGGTGCTCATATCCCTGGAATCCCGGGGAAACTATTATGAAGCTCAGAAACAATGTGCAAAACGTATGGGTCGTGGTCTCCTGTCCGTCCCGGCTGTGGGTCCCATTTGGATCCCTAGTGTATCGAGAGCTGGCATTGCGAAGCTCAGAAACAATGAAATGGTATGTGTCAGACTGCTGTTCACTACACAATGTGTTCCATGTGGTGCTCCATAGACAGGGGTGTGTGTACTGGGCTGTTGTTCACTTCCAGGTGTGTTCCATGTGGTAGTCCATAGACAGGGATGTAATTGCTGGGCTGTTGTTCACTTCGTGGTGTGTCTCATGTGGTACTCCATGAACAGGGGTGTGTGTTTGACTATTGCTCACTTCCGGGTGTGTCACATGTCATACTCCATAGACATGGAGGTGAGTGCTGGGCTGTTGTTCACTGCATGGTGTGCCCTATGTGGTGATCCATGGACAGGAGGTATGTTTTTGACTGTTGCTCACTTCCCGGTGTATCTCGTGTACTTCTCCATGGGCGGGGGGGGGGGGGTGTTTGGCTTCTGATCACTTCCCAGTGTGCCGCATGTGGTGATCCATAAACGGGGGGGGGGGGTGTGTTTGGATGGTTTTCACTTCCCGGTGTGCCCCATGTGGTGATCCATGGACAGGGGTGTGTTTGTGCTGTGTTATTGTTCACTTCCCGGTGTGCCCCATGTGGTGATCCATGACAGGGAGGTTGTGTGTGCTGGGCTATTGTTCACTTCCTGGTGTGTCCCTTGAGGTGCTCCATGGACAGGGGTGTGTGTGCTGGGCTATTGTTCACTTCCCGGTGTGCCCCATGTGGCGATCCATGGACAGGGAGGTGTGTGCCCTTGGCTATTGTTCACATCCCGGCGTGTTCCATGTGGCGATCAATGGACAGGGGTGCATGTGTCCTGGGCTATTGTTCACTTCTTGGTGTGACCATGTGATGATCCATGGAGAGGGGTGTGTGTGTGCTGGGCTATTGTTCACTTCCCGGTATGCCCCATGTGGTGATCCATGGACAGGGACGTGTGTGTCTGCTAGGCTATTGTTCACTTCCCGGTATGTCCCATTTGGTGATCCATGGACAGGGAGGTGTGTGTGCTGGGCTAGTGTTCACTTCCCGGTGTGCCCCATGTGATGATCCATGGACAGTGGTGTATGTGTGCTGGGCTGTTATTCACTTCCTGGTGTGCCCCATGTGGTGATCCATGGACAGAGGTGTGTGTGTGCTGGGCTATTGTTCACTTCCCGGTGTGCCCCATGTGGTGATCCATGGACAGGGAGGTGCGTGTGTGCTGGGCTAGTGTTCATTTCCCGGTGTGCCCGATGTGGTGATCCATGGACAGGGAGGTGTGTGTGTGCTGGGCTAGTGTTCACTTCCTGGTGTGCCCCATGTGGTGATCCATGGACAGGGAGGTGCGTGTGTGCTGGGCTAGTGTTCACTTCCCGGTGTGCCCGATGTGGTGATCCATGGACAGGGAGGTGTGTGTGTGCTGGGCTATTGTTCACTTCCTGGTGTGTCCCATGTGTTGATCCATGGACAGGGGTGTGTGTGTGCTGGGCCATTGTTCACTTCCCGGTTTGCCACATGTGGTGATCCATGGACAGGTGTGTGTGTGTGCTGGGCTATTGTTCACTTCCCAGTGTGCCCCATGTGGTGATCCATGGACAGGTGTGTGTGTGTGTGCTTGGCTTTTGTTCACTTCCCGGTGTGTCCCATGTGGTGATCCATGGACAGGGAGGTGCGTGTGTGCTGGGCTATTGTTTACTTCCCAGTGTGCCCCATGTGGCGATCCATGAACAGGTGTGTGTGTGTCCTGCGCTATTGTTCACTTCCCAGTGTGCCCCATGTGGTGATCCATGGACAGGGTTTCCGGCAGCTTTAGACAGTCCTTTGAACCTTGGACTGTGCGTGTCCACTGAACACCTGCGCTTGTCCCTCTCAGATGATTGTGTCGTCAGTAACACGAGGAAATCTCTCGAGTATAATTGTAAAAGAGCAGGCATCTAAGTTGTAGCTGAGGGGCTTCTGACTGATTCGTGTTAATGAAAAGTTAGTGGATGGTTTGCCAGAGGTTGGGCTCAGACATTCAGGGAGACCTGAGGATTTGGTGACCTATAGCGACTGTAGTTACAACGCCTGCATCTGTAAGGTGAACAATAAATGGAGCAGAGCCTGCACAGAGAGGAAGATCTGAAACCACGGAATGAGTGTCTTTGGGGAAAGGGATCTGCTGTATCCACACCGTGTTTTCCAGGAACAGATTCCCAAGTTACATTTAACTCAGGAGCAGAGTGTGTGCGGACACTGATTGAACAAGGAGCTGTTCACAGAGCAGTGTCACCTCCTTCAACACGATCTGAAGCTTCACACCAGGGGTAGGACGGTGCTGCCAGTGGCTGTTAGGATCACTGTTTCACTCAGCTTCTATGATCCCGAACTTTCCAGGCAGGAGTGGGTGACAGATCCATCATCTCCCAGTATGCCTACGTCAACATCACCATTAAGAGACGGAGGATATACATAGTGGTTGAGAGCAGTGGGGTCCCTGGGAACATTAGGAAGATGGAGAAACACTTCCCGTGTTTGATCGGGTCAGAATGAACCCTCCAGTACACACTGCATCACTAAGTCCTGTAGTATTTTTTCGTTTCAGTAACATACTGCCTACTATTCTTCCTAAAGAAAATGACAGATTATATATTATCTTTAATCCCCTTTGCTAAACCTTTATCCATTGACTTCACCTGTCCATATCCAATTACAGACTCTCCACCTTCCCTTGATAATTTAGTTTCCTGGTTATCTTAGTTTAATCGGCATACATAGTTACAGTATATTTGTTCCACTCCTCCTGATCATTGATACAGATTGTAAAGAGCTGTGGACCCTGCACTGGTCACTGTGTGACTCCACTGGTGACGTTCTGTCAAACTGAGTAAGGCTGACTTATCCAGCACACACACACCCCTGTTCCTGTCTGATAACCAGTCCTCTCCCATTTATATGTAACGCATTCGAAGCGCTGAATAAGAACGAGGAGCATCAGTTCAGCAATCCAGCCCCTCAGGCCTCTTCCGACATTGAATACAATCATAGCTGATGTCATTGCGGCTTCAGTTCCATGTTCCTGTCCGATCTCCAGATTCCTTCATTGACTCAATATCCCAGCACCTACTGCACTCTGGGGCAGTGAATTACACTGATTCCCAACCCTGTGACAGAAGTATGTTCTCCTCACCCCTGTTTCAATTCTCCCCCACCTCATCCTAAAACTGTGGTTTTCGGATCGTTCGAGATTGTCCCACATGAGGAAATATCCACTTCACATCTTCATTGTCAATCACCTTTAACATCGTCCAGACCTCTGACATCTCCTCTCATTTTTCTATACTCCAGGCAGTATTGGCCTGAACTGCTCAATCTCTCTTCAGAGGACAAACTCCACATCTCTGGAGTAAATCGAGTAAACCACTTCTGAACTGCCTCATGGTAAATACATCCCTCCTACAGTCAGGACACCAAGACTGCACACTGTACTCAGTTGGGATCTCACACCTCCCTCCCTTTATAATCCACTTTTTTTAGAAATAAATGCCAAAGTTGCACTTGCCTTTCTTATTATCTGCTGTACCTACATCTGAGTATTCTGTAGTATGGACGCGGACAGCCAGGTCCCTCTGCACCTAATCATTTAGAAGTCTCTCTCCATTTGGATAATAATTTGCCTTTCTGCTGCACTGATCCAAACGGATACACTCATACTTTTAGTTGTTCAGTTACTTCTGTCAAATGTTGCCCCAACCTATCCATATACATTTTCTAACTTCTTACATCTTCATTGCAATTTCCACCTGAGTTAGTGTCATCTGTTAATTGGATATAACATGTTCTATCCTCTCAACCAGTTAAGACTATAGATTGTAAATAGTTGGGGCATGGGGACCAAGACATATGGTTTCCTAAACGTTGAATTTTGACAACAGAAAATTACCTATATTTTTCCATCTCACTGTATTTTGTTGCCTCACCAAGCCTGTACCAAGTTGATAAATTACTTTTACCCAAAAACGATCTTATTCTGCAGATTAATCATTTGTGCAGAGCTATTCAATGGCTTCTGGAAGTCCAAGTATTTCATCTCTCAGATCCCCATGATCTAAATCATGTTGATTCTGATGGATTGTGGTTTGACTTTGCAAATTTCTCGTCATTAATTCCGGAATAATGGACTTTACCAATATTTCTTAAATTCGAACATTTTTCTCACTACTATATATTCCATCGTGAAGGTGATAATTCTAAATTCTTACTGCTCTATAATCTCTTTGTTCGCTCCAATCCTGTAAAATTGGCACATGGCGTGAAATGACCTGCTCTGATTGCTCTGTCAGAGGTCGGAGTCGCTGAATGGACTCATTCTCTTCCTTGTGCTCAAAGTCGGTGGGCTGATGTCTTTCTGGTGTTCCACATCACAGTCTCGATGGCCTGCCTTTCCTCCTCCTGTTGATGCGTAAGAGTCGTGAGGGCTTATGCAACCTTCCTGTTGCTGTGTCACAGTTTGAGGGGCTGAAAACTCCTTATCATATTCCTCCATCACAGGCTGGAGATACTGAACGGTCTCTCCTGCATCCCTGATAAGGACTGAGGGAATGATTGGCCTTCTTCTGTTCCCATACACGAGACACGTGATGTAAACTTCTTCCTCCTTTCCCATAAGAAATCTTATAGTTTGCATCCTTCTCCAATTCCCGTGCAACAGGCTCGATGGGACTGATAATCCTCCTGGTGTCCCAATGCACCAATCTCCAGTCCCTCTTCTAGTTCCTATGTTACAGACTTGAGGAGGGTTAATAGACTGATCCTATTGCTGAATAACAGGGTTCTGGTGCTGCATGGCCTACTCTGGGCCCAGTGTTATCGACTCGAGGAGCTGACTGGCCTCCTCCCGTAACTCTATATAAGGCTCCAGGGTCTGAATAGCCTCTTCCTGTGCTGTTGTAACAGGGTCAATGTCCTTTGAGACACTACCTCCTAATAAATGACAGAAGACGCTGAACGAGTGAGTGCCCGTACTCTGAAGCACTCTCGTCGCCATATCTGACTTACAGAGATGAACCATTAATATAGTCTTTTTTCTGTATCAAGCCCTGAAGCTGAAAGTAACAAACGAGGTCCCTCCCAGATACCTCATATTCCTGGATCAGCTGCTCAAAATTCATCATGACCTCGCTGTCAAAACATTCGCCCAAACAGGAAACCCATCTGGACTCCCAGAGCCTAAAGCCAGAATCCATAAATCCCACTGGAATCCTACCAATCGTACAATGGGAGTGAAAGCCGAAGTTTTTTGTTTTGTAAAGTGCCCTCAAATTGTCCCACGTTTCTCCATGCTTTCACTGTTTTAGGGACAATCGGTTTCTGCAATTCTCCATAACAGTCCTCATCTTGTCCATGAACAACAGATTAATGAGGGGACAATTTGCCTAGAAGGCCTCGATGTCCAGCCAAATTGACCAGGGGTCCTGACAAGTCCAATCAGCCACATCGGAAAGCAAGGAAATTGGTTGGTATTTCGTAAACTATGGAAAATCTACACGCCCCCATTCACTGTGGAAGCTGCAATTTTTCCGGGTTAATAAGAGGCCATCTGTGACGCCAGATGAAAGATCAAAGCCAAGTGTTAATACTCCGTAGCGCCTGCCTGGGCAGGGTCAAAGGGAGCATTGACATGGGGTATCAAAAACAAGGAAGAACATTCATTTTAACCAGAACTAACTCAAACAGGATATTGGAAGATTCTATCTTAACTTCTGTAGCAACTGCACGAAGTAAACTTCATATAATTAATCGAAGGTTTGGATGATAAAAAAAACCTAAACCTCCTTGTGACCATCTGGAAGAGAATCAGATTCCAACCCAAGATCGGGTAGTCTAATAAGACACCCAACAGGGATGGACTCTGATTTCATAAAGTTAATTTTATACCCCGAGAAAGATCCAAATAAATTAATCATTAGTATTAAACAGGACACAGATATCATTCGGTTAGTTAGAAAAAGAGGAACACCATCTGTTTAAAGGGTGATCTTATGCCTTCCTGGTCCTACCTCCATGTTAGTGATATTGGTGTCGCTCTGTTTGGCTTCTGCCAACAGCACAATCATTAATGTAAACGGTAACGGTGAAAGGGGGCAACTTCATTGGCTAACACTGCCAATACTGAAAGTGTCAGATCTTATACTATTAGTGAAATCCGCTGCTTTCGGGTCAGTATATAACAGTGCCACCCACTTGGCGAAGACCCCTCCAAGACCAAACCATTCAAGGACATAAAAGGTGCCCATCCTCTCCATCCAGTCAAGTGCTTTCTCTGCATCCAGGGAGATTACCGACCCTGGAATCGAACCTTGCTGACACACTGGACCCATATTTAGCACTCTTCTATTGTTATCAGAGGAGTACGGCCCCTAATAAAAATGGTCCTCTTTCACGATGGGCCTTCAAAGCCGGCATTTTCGACAAAATTTTAAAGACCACGTTTAATAATGACATAGGCATTCTGGGACTTTTCCTCTCTTGAGAATAAGATAAATATTTCCTTCTCTCAGAAAGGATGGGAGGCAGCCCTGACTTTACAATAATTGTACATATCCAACATTGGCCCAGCCAGCATGTCTATCAACTCCTTCTAAATTTCACTCCGAAAATCCATCTGGGCCTGGGTTCTTTTCCACTCTGGAGCTGTCTCCTGTATATCTCGGATTATCAGAGGGGCAGTCTAAAGAGATGGCCTCCTATCAACCTGGACAAATTGCAGCTCTGAACGTATACCTGGGAGGTTCAAGGTATTAATAAAGGACTCTACCGTCACCAATCTGTCCTCCCAGCCCGCTGACTGGAACAACTCAGAGTAGAACTTCTTTAACGCTGCCTTAATCGTTTTGGGATCGCGGGTGATAATAGCAGCAATCTTCTTTCTGGCCAAGTACTCCTAATATCTACCTGGTTATCACCATGCTCAAATAACTTCTGTTTCGCAAAGGAAATCTCTCTCTTTGCTATCTGTGTGAGTGCAGCATTCAGAGCAGTCCGGAGGGCTGTAATCTGCGGCAATTAAGTTACAGACGGTCTGACAAAATATGGTGTCTCAGCTCTCTTCAGCAGAGCCTCAAGCATACGTTCCTGCTCTCCCTTCTGCCGCTTCTGAGTCGCCGAGTAAGAAATAATCAAACCTCTTGACTAGGCCTTGTCAGTCTTCCAGAGCACCGTCGGATTACTGGCCGTACACAAGTTAATATTCCAAAAAAAATTAAATTCCCCCGAAAAATACTCAATGAATTTGCTATACTTCAGGAGGAAAGGATCCACGTGCCAGTGCCGTGAGCCTGACCCTTCGCCACCATCCTTGACCTCCATGTACACTGTCACATGATCAGAAATGGCTATGTTCCCAATTCTACAGTACAACACCGAATTTAAAAAGACCAATGTGACATATAACATGTCAATCCCAGTATAGCATTTATGTAGATTAGAAAAAAAGGTGAGGTCCCGATCATCAGGGTGAAGACATCTCACACATCCACCAACCCAGCTACCTGTTCAGGTCCACCAGCTGCCTGGGTGGCGGGGAAATACCCGCGAGACCCCTCGACATCCTATCCATCTCGGGGTCTATACGTCAGTTAAAGTCTCCCCTTAATTGTATGACTTGCTTCAAGGATCATCAACTGTGAGAGTGCATCTATTTGTAATTTGAGGGGGTGTGCTGGGGCAATATTAATCCACGTCCCATATTCCTCTCCATGTATTAAAGATTTAAGGATCAGAGACCACTCACATTCACTCTTAATTTAGTCAAACAACTGAAGTGGAAGGTTCTTATGAATGAGTATTGCGACTCCTCTACTTGCTGAATTAAAGGATAAAAAAAAAACCTGGCTGAACCTTCCCTGCTGTAACTTTCAATGTTCCTTATCAGTCAGATGTGTTTCTTGCAGCAAGACTACATCAACCATTTCCTTTTTTAAGGCTTGAACGTATATTTCTTTTCCCCTTAATCAGTGAATGACTCCCTTTAACATTCCAGGTGCACCATTTAAACGAGCGGTTAGCCATAACCATCCGAAGAAGCCGATGACCCACTGAGAGAAGAATCCCATTTATAGAGCGCCGAGTGAAAGCTGTAAACAGTTCGTATAAACTTGAAAATATAACGACAAAAGCAACCAAATTAAAACTTCTAACAACTAATTTGACCATGAACCAACATAGAACACAAATAAGCAGAGGCTTCCCCCTTGCCCACAGGGGACGCTCATACTACCACTAATCCCCCATGGCTCCTCCTAGCTGAAGCCGCTCCCAACCCAGACAAAACAAAGTTAAAAAACATTACATGGGTCTTACAACAAGAAAATTAAAAGTGGATATTCAACCCCGTCCCATCCATACCTTCACCTGAGAAGCAAATTGTAACCATCGCCACCTCCCCAACCCCCTTTCCCATTCCGTACGAAGAGAGAGAAACGAAAAGCAAATGATAGAAAAAACAAAGGATAATGGGAGGGGAGGAAGAAAGGAGGAGAGAGAAAAAGGAAAAATGGGACCTGCACATACTAAAAAAAACAAAAACGAGGTAAACCAGGCAAAGCCCAGAGAAAACAAAGGGAACACATTTGTCCATAGTATTTGAACCAGCCAGTCTATTTTAATGTGTACAGGAAGTCCTTTGCGTTTTCTAGTGAGTCAAATTAAACACAGACATTCCATGCCTGAAACATAATATTGCTGGATATCTTCCCAAGTACAGAATATTCACGTCCCTCAGCCTCCTTTTTGCCATATCAAAGGCTTGCCTCTTGCGGATCACAGCCATAGAAATACACAATTTGTGATCCTTTGTAGATCAGAACCTATGTATCCTTCCGCAGAGCTTGAGAAGCTTCCAGCACCTGTTTTTCTCTATCGTGTTGGAGTTACACTAGGACCAGGCAGGAATGTTGGTCCTATCTCGGCCTGTACATTGCTACCCGGTGGGTCCGCTCGACCCGCACCCTGTATGCCCTGACATGCAGCTTCAAAAATTGTGTGAGCCATTGTTCCAAGAAGCTGACGAGCTGGTCTTCTTTTTCTCATTCCAGCAACCGACCAAACTGATGTTCTTCTGATGGCTCCGATTTTCGAGGTCCACGACCTATTCTACTAAGGCCTGTACCTAAATTTCTAGGGCTTGGACCTGACCCGCTGCGGATCCTGTCGTGGTTTCCAAAGCCGCAGTCTGCTCTTCCACCTCCACGACATGTGGCCCGAGATGCTGGATCTCCTGGTATTGCTTCTGCAGCTTGGCTGAGATCAATTCACCATGGTTCAGGTCTCCTCCATTGCTGAATCAATCTTCTCTCGCAAGCTCCTGCACTCCGAGACCAGGCTCTGCTCCACAAATAAGTTCCCTGGGGTGCTCGCGGAGGCCGACATCACAGCTGCGGGCGTATCCATTGCAGAAGTGCCCTGCTGGTTGTGATCATCATGGTCATTTTCTCTTAGACATTTTCCTTACTCACTTAAAATGGCAGAGAGCAATACTGGGGATCAAAAGCGAACGATGTTTACGACAACAGGGAAGAAATAGAGGATGAACGCACCACTGTGTCTGGGTTCTTGTGCAGAGCTCAGCAGGGCAGTCCTACTGGATCGCCACCATCTTGGATCTCACCCGAATAATCACTGTTAACAAAGTGTTTTTGAAATGGTTTGAAGATGTTTCTTGTAGATGGAGACAATAAAGAAACATTGCATGTAATATAGTTGGATATTCAGGTGGATGTTTAAGAGTTCAGAACGTGAATATTAAATAAAATTAAAGCAACGCTGTTCAGGAGGGACATTTGGAAATGGAAAGGTAAAAGTAATGTTGGCCTTCATTTAATAGAAATTGTAATATCGATGTAAAAGCGTTCTGCACAGGCTGCATGCAGTGCGGATGAGATTATACCTGTGTTCTGTACTGTTTCAAAGAAACTCAGGGGATCTTAGAAAATTCATGCACAACAGATTGACTAATACAGGGAATACAGGGGCATGGAGAAGTGCAGCAGGCAAGGTTGGGGGAATCCCAAGGTGTTCTACAAAAATATCGATCAGAACAGAATAACCAGGGAACAATTTCAAAACCAATGCGGCTATCTGTGTGTGAAGCTGATGAACATTGATCGATTTTGACACAAGAGCTTCACATCTGTTTTACTTGGGAGAAGGAGGAGCATGTACAGAATTCAAGAAGATGCATTGTGAAGCTCTCGAACAAATTGATATAATATGCAAGTTGGGATTGATGGTTTTGAATGATTTAAAGTCCAGATGAGTTGTATCTCAGGATACTGTTGGAGACAAGAGAGGAAATGATCTGACCTAAATGTTTCAGTCGAATCTCATCGCGAAGGAGATGCCAGAGGACGAGAGAACAGCGATGTTTTGCCAAGTTACTGGAAAGTTGGTGGAGATAGACCAGTATCCAGTGGTGTACCACAGCGAGCAGTGCAGTGTATCTTATTATTTGTGATATTCATAAATGATGTAGATGTGAATGTGGAGTGAAGAGTGGGTTTGGGGGTTGAGTGTAATAAGTAATTTTGTGTTTGATACAAAGATTGGCCAGGTGGTTGGCAGTGAGGAGGAAGGCCTTATTTTACAGGAAGATACAAATGGAATGGTCAGATGGGCAGATCAATGGCAGACGGAATGCAAACCTGATGAATATGAGGTGATGCAGTGTGGAAGAAGGAACCACATAGGGGAGTACTCAATAAATGGCAGCAAACTAGGAAGCTCAGAGGGCGTTTCTCCACATATCTCTAAATGTAACTGGACAGTGTAATAGCTAGTTAAGAAAGCACATGGGACTGTAGTCACAGAGTTTACGCATCGAGGCGAAATAATATGAGCAAAACATGCCATTGGTTAGGCCACAGATACAATGCTGTGTGCTGTTCTGGCAGCCACATAATTTTCGGAATTTCTGTTTGTTTGCCTGTATTTTAACTGTCGTGTGTAAATAAATTGTGTTTTTCTTATGGTCTTGTAGTTTGACCAGGCACATCGCATCTGGAACAGACACTTTACATTTACTTTAAAATAAGAAAACATTAGAGTTTAGACTCCCGCCTTCAATTATTTTTGAGGGGCTCTAGTGTGGTCCGAAACACGTGACTCCTCCCTTCTTGTGTAATTGTATGGAGGCACTAAATGGGCTATCTATACACTTCTCCAATCATTTCATAGAGCAGAATGATTTCCTCGTATTCCTGTGAAACTAGCGTGAGGAGCTGAATGAGCTCTTCCTTTTAACTGTGGAAATGTGCAGTGTCCAGCAGTACTGTTACATGAATGTTACCAAAATTTCAACAGCACAAGCCTGAATGTTGTACAGGTCTTGCTGCACATGGATACAGACTGGTTCAGGAGCTGAAGGGGTCTTTTTCTCTGAATATTGCATGATCTTCAGTAAACACCCCCACTTGTAATCTTATGGTGTGGGCAAGATATTTGTTAAACAGCTGAAGATGTTTGTGCTGAGGAAGCTTCCTTGAGGATCTTTTGCAGACATGTCCAGGACTGCTTGGATTTTTGTACACAAACCACAATCATTGTGCTTTATGCTTTCAATCACTCTAACCAGGAAAGTTTACAACTCATTGCCATTAAGTGAAATCCTGCTCAGGCTCATTGAGACCGCCCTTGGTTAAATGCTGCCTTGATGTCAGGGCCGGACACTCTTCCCTGAGCCCTTGTGTTCACATCTTTTGGTCATATCAACAGGCCACAGTGTGGGGGCAGGGAGTGTTTTTTGATCAGTCAGAGCATTGTGGGCTGTGAAGAATTGGACATGAAAGCGGATATTGGAACTTATGATCTTATTGTGGGGCAAGGCAGGCTTGCGGGAGAGGGGTGTGGGGCGTAGGGTGTGGTATGGTGGGGGTGGTCGGGGAGTGTGGATGATGTGGATGAATTACATTCTCCTGTTTGTGATGTTCTCACATTCTGTTATTGGAAAGTAGACACTGTTATTCTCCTGGAAGCTCTGTTATTGAATATTACCAGATTAGCTGGACCATCTCTGGGTGAGGAATGGGGGCTGTATTCACATTGAAACTGGGTCTACAACTTGACCAACAAACGAAGCACAAGTTTCAGAAAGGGGAAGCTCAGTTCGGAGTGATGAGGAGCCTCTTTCACACCCCAGCCTGGGTTTTCCAATTGCACTTTCCAAACCAGCCCAAACAGGGTTGGACAGTTTTGAGGGGCTGAATGGACTCCTCTGTTTCTGTGTACCAGGATATAGCAGTAAGTAGCCTCTAACTGCTCCTATCTAGCAGGTTTGATGGGCGGAATGGGACACAGAAACATGGGACTGAGGAGCAGGAGTGTGTCATTAGACACTTTGAGCCTTCTCCACCAGGGACTACGATTGCGGCTGATCAGGTTGTGGTCTCAGCTCCACTTTCCTGTCTGAGTGCCACTTCTCTGTCCAATATTTAACTAACTCAGGGTTAAATAAATGTGAACAAAGAGAGAATTCAAACTTGTGGGGAAGAGAATTCCCACTTGAAATGCCTGTTTAGAATTTCTGCTCATTCCTCTTATCGAGTCATAAAGCATGCAATTGTGTAAGTGCTGACCAGATATCCCATTATCATCGTGTCTGATTTGACAGCATTTGGCTCATATTCCTCTAAACCTCCTTATTCAGATACCCAAAAGGATGCCAGACTCCACCACTTCCTCTGGCAGATAATTCCATATGGAGACCCCACCCCCTCCCCGTATGAAAACAATGCGTCTAAGTTCCCTCTAAAATATTTCCCCTCGTACCTTAAAACAGGCCTCTAGTCTGAAAAGCAATCCTCTACCAACCTCTGTCTCCTCCCTTCAATCTATTTTTTTTATTCAATTGGCTTGGGTGCGCTGGTTCCCACGTGATCTAACCTTACTAACTTGCCGAATATGCAGAATCTTGTCGAACAACTTGTTCCAGTGTGCATGGAAAACATCTACAACACTGCCTTCAACAATCTGCTTTGTCACCTCTTTAACAAACTCAGTCCAATCAGTGCGACACGATTTCTCATGCAAAAAGCCATGGTGACTATCCCCAATCAATCATTGCATTTGAAAATGCAAGCAATTAGCTATCCCTCAGAAACTACTCCAACAACTCACCCACCACTGATGTCTGGCTCACTGGTCCAGAGTTCCTTGAGTTGTTGTGTAACTGTTATCTTTTCTACTGCCACTTCTCAATTGGTCACAGCAAATTATCGGTGAAACCAGGTTGATGATATGGCGAGAGATATAGGTCTCACATTGGGTCAGGGTCAACCTCGGAAGAGGTCAGGTTGATTTCTTTCATTTGTTAAAATAACAAAATCATGACGAAAACAAGTTCCTCAAACTATGATGGAAAGGTGAATGTCAAACAGAATAGAAATTACAAAAATGTACGTTGATATTTCCATTTCTAAAAATACTGAGGAGCACAAACACACACAGACACACGCACAGATACATACACAGACAAGCACACACAGGCACACTCAAATACACACCCAAACACACACGCTCAGACGCACTCAAACACACACATAGACAAGTTCACACAGCCACACTCAAACACACAAAAACACTGACACAAAAACACGGATACACACACAGACATGTTCACATACAAGTGTACGCACAAACACAGAGAAATGCATGTACCGTAGAACGTAAAAAAAGGAGTGCAGAAAAAAGGCCATTTGGCCCATTCAGTCTACTGAGCTACTGATCATGGCTGACATGTTTATCAGGCCAATTCTCCTGCCTACTCACAACAAGCCTTGATCCCATCTTAAAGCATAACTTATCTAGTTTTATCCTAAAAACGCTAACGTGTCTCTCTGTGTGTGTATGTGTGTCTGAACGTGTGTGTGTGTGTTTGTGTGCCCATGTGTGTCTGCGTGCATGTTTTGTCTCTGTGTGTGTCTTTGCTTGTGTATGTGTCTGTGTGACGCTGTGTGCGTGCCTTTGTGCGTGTGTATCTGTGTATGTGTGTCTGTGTGCGTATGTGTGTCTCTGTGCATGTGTCTGAGTGTGTGCATGTGTCTGTGTGTCTGTTTGTCTGTCTGTGTGTGTCTCTGTGTATGTATGTCTGTTTGTGTGTGTGTGTGTGCGTGTGGATCTGTGTACCTGTGTGTGTGTTTGCCTAATAGCAGGAAGCAGCATTATTGAGGAGGGCTATTTTTCAGACTGGAGGCATGATGTTATGTTCTCGGCCAGCTCACTCAAAACGTTCTTAAGCAGGCAGGGGAGACCTGCTTAAGAATGCAATTTGTTTCAATAATTGCACAGTGAAAATTACCCAGAGTAACCTAGCTAGGTTGACAATCATGTTTTAATATAGACAAAATGTAATTCACAAAATTACACAATGAAACACAATGAACAGAATAAAGAACCCTACAGAACTCAGTCTATTCAAACTAGACTTAATTAGCTGTTCTGAACCTACACACCAGTCCCAATAAGCAAACCCACATTAAAAACTGGAAAGGTGGAACATCTGCTAACCGGTTGAAGTAAGAAGGGCACAAGGAGAGAGAGAGAGGGAGAGAGAGAGAGAGAGAGATTGTCCACACAGCTGAACTCCATCTGGACTGATCAGCTCACCGAGACAGCTGACCACCCCCCTTTCATTGTACCTTTGATCACAACACCGTTTAATCTCTGGACCAAACCAGTCACCTTGGAGCTTAGAGCTACTTACGATACCTCTGAAAAAAAATAAATAATACAGTATCTTTGAGAAAAGGAAACTTTCAGTGAAAAGGGACAAGCTTTGTGACACCATGCACAGTGGTGTTCCACAGGGACTTATGCTCAATCCATTTTTGTTTGTCATTTATAGAAATGATTCAGGTGATAATTATGGAAGGTGTGGTTAGAAAGATGAAACCAAGATTGGCTATATAGTGGACAGTGAAGATTATACAGGTACCTTGATCAAATGTCTTAACGAATCCTAGAATTGTACAGCGCTGAAGCAAACACTTTTGACGAACACGTCCATGCAACCTGATTTCCTAAATTAATCGTGCCCTATTTGGGTCGGTGCGGTGGCTCAGTGGTTAGCACTGCTGCCTCATATTACCAGGGTGACTGACTGTGTGGAATTTGCACTTTATCCCTTCGTCTGCGTTGGCTTCCTCCCACAGTCCAAAGATGTGCAGATTGGGTGAATTGGCCATGCTAAATTGAACATAATTTCAGATGCATTAGTCAAGGTTAAATGGTTCTGGGTGGGTAACTCTTCAGAGGGTTGGTGTTGACTTGTTGGGCAAAAAGGCCTGTTTCTACTCTGCAGGAAATCTGATCTATGTGTCATCAATTTGCCCATATCCTTCTAAATCCTTCCTATTAATATACCCATCTGGGTCCCTTTTAAATGTTGTAATTATACCAACCTCCACCACTTCCTCCGGCATTTCATCATATACACGCTCCAATTTCTGAGTGAAAAAGTTGCCACTGAGCTCCCTTTAAAATCTTTCCCCTCTCACATTAAATATATGCCTTCTAATTCTGGACTTCCAAACGTGGTGAAAAGATCTTGACTACTCGCGCTATCCATGCCCTTCATGAATTTATAAACCTCTAGAAGGTGCAAATGTGACTCCAAACCAGGGCCTGTGGTTTCAGTCATCCGGAGATTAAATTCTGAAATTGAATACTGAAACCTCTTCCATCTCGATCAAATCACAATTCTAAACTCATTTTAGTCAACGTGTTCAAACATATTATAAAACACGTCTAGTAGGATTTGAACATCGAGCTTTGCAGCCAGAGGTAGGGACCCTACCACCACTCCACAATAGTCCCTAAACTTCGAACACTATTCTCCTGTGTGTTTGTTCAGCAGCCTGTTCTGACATGCTGTGACACATCTCTGCATCTGAATCCAGACTGTTTGGTCTCGAGCTAGGGACACGTTCAGACAAATTCAGGAATTGGAATAGAATCCAGAGCTCTGCATCAGAGGTAGGAACACTCCTGACTACACAAGACCTAAACAGTGCCTAAATGTTTAATTTTAAATGCCAGCTTTCAGTTTGGTATAGATTCATTGAAATCTGGTTCACTTTACTGAAAAAAACAGTGAGAATAATAACATTGTTTAAAAAATACAAGGTACTTGCCTCAATTGTAGGATGTCGAGTTTATGTGCTCTACTTTCAAGATAAAATATGAACATCTTTAAATACTTGGCTATTATTTCCAGCATAAATGAATATTATCTGTAGTCTGCAATATGAGGGAATGAAGTCATGCAGAAACACACTGCGCTATGAAGGAACTCGAATAGATATCAATACTGAACATCTGAGACAAAGAAAGCACATACTTTCTGGCCTCAAACACCGATCACTGTTTCCCACCTCTAACGTGTGACTGCCCTCTTCCTAAAACTATTAAATGATACAGGCAGCTGATTACTTTCCAGCCTTTCTTCCCCAGTACGATCACTCACTAGCTAAAGAATGGCAGATGGAGTATAATGTTGATAAATGCAAGGTATTGTACTTTGGTAAAACAAACAAAGAAAACACATATACAATGAAAAGTCGAGCCAATAGTAGTGTTGTAGAACAGAACGACTTATGGTTTCAGGCATAATTCTTTGAAGTTTGTATCATGTGTGGGCAGAGTAGTTATGAAGGTGTTTCGCTTGCAGGCCTTCATAATAGAGACATAGAGTCATAGAGGGGTACTGCGTGGAAAGAGACCGTCTGGTCCAACTCGTTCATGCCGACCAGTTGGCTTAACCTAATCTCGTTAAATTTGCCAACACGTTGCCCATATCCCTCTGGACCCTTCATATTCATATACTCATCCGGACGTCTTTTAAATACTTTAATTTGACCAGCCTCCACAACTTCCTCTGGCAATTCATTTCATACGCGCACCAACCTCTGTGCAAAAACAAAATTGCCCCTGAGGTCACTTTTAAATCTTTCCCCGCTCATCCTAAACCTTTGCCTTCCAGTTGTAGACTCGCCCAACCTAAGGAAAAGACATTGTCTATTTACCCTTTGCATGCCTCTCATGATTTTATGAACCTCTATAATTCACCCACAGAGAAAACTGCCCCAGCCTATTTAGGCTCTCCCTACAGCTCAAATCCTCCAGCCTTGGCAACATCCTTGTAAATCTTTTGTGAACTCTTATAAGTTTCACATCTTTCCAATGGGAATGAGACCAGAATTGCACACAATATTCCAAAAGTGGCCTAGCCAATGTTCTTTGCAGCCACAACATGACCTCCCAACTCTTGTACTCAGTGGTCTGAACAATAAAGGAAAGCATACCAAACACCTTCACTATCGTATCTACCTGTGACTCTACTTTCAAGGAACTACGAACCTGTACTCCAAGGTCTCTTTGTTCAGCAACATTCTCCGGGACTTTACCATTGAGTGTATGCGTCCTGCTCTGATTTGCTTTCCAAAATGAAGCACCTCACATTTATCTAAATATCTCTCCATCTGCCACTCCTCAATCCATTGGCCCATCTGATCAAGATACCATTTTACTCTGAGTTAGCCTTCTTCATTGTCCACTACATTTCCAATTTTGGTGTCACCTGCAAATTTACTAACTATATCTCACATGTTCACATCCAAATCATTTATATACATGACAAGTAGCAGTGGACAGTCATTTGAGTGCAGGATTTGGGACGGTATGTTCAGGTTGCACAGGACATTCGTGAGGCATGTCTTGGAGGACTGTGTGCAGTTCTGTCCGCCCTGTTATATAAAGGATATTATCAAGTTCGAGAGCGTTCAGAAGAGATTTATCAGGATGTTGCTGGGAATGGAGTCTTTGAGTTATAAGGACAGGCTCAATAGACTTGGACATTATCTACTGGAGCGTAGGAGGCTGAGAGGTGACATTATAGAGATTTATAATATCATGAGGGGTATCGATAATGTTGAATTGTAGGCGTCTTTTACCTCGAGTGGGAGATTGTTTTTAGATAAGAGGAGCACTTTTCTAAAAAGACATAGCGTCATAGAGCTGTATAGCATGGAAACAGTCCCTTTGGTCCAACGCGTCCATGCAGACTAGATAGCCAAAATTAATCTTATCCCTTTGCCAGAATTTGGCCCATGTCTACCTGAACCCTTCCCATTCATCTGCCCATCCAGATGCCTTTTAAATGTTGTAATTGTGCCAGCCTCCACACCTTCCTCTGGAAGCTCATTACACACAACCACCCTCTACATGAAAATGTTGCCCATTGGATCCCTTTTATGTCTTTCCCATCTCACCTTAAACCTTTGCCGTCTAGTTTTCGGCTGCATTACCGTAGGGAAAAGACCTTGGCTATTCACTCTAACCATAGCACCCATGATTTTAACAACCTCTAAAGTCAATCCTCATCCTCGGATGCTCCAGGGAAAACAGCCATAGCCTATTCAGCCTCGACCTGTAGCTTAAACACTCCAGTCCTGGCAACATTGTTGTAAACCCTTTCTGAACCCTTTCAGGTTTCACAACATCCTTCCTACAGCAGGTAGAATAGAATTGCATACAGTATTCTAAAAGTGGTCTAACCTTTGTCCTGTACAGATGTAACCCATTCTCCTAACTCACATACACAATACACTGACCAATAACATGCCAAATACTTTCTTCACTATTCTATCTACCTGCAAATCCACTTTCAAGGAACTATAAACCTATACTCTGAGGTCACTTTGTTCAGCACCGCTCCCCATAACTTGACCATTAAATGTATAAGTCCTGCCCTGATTTGCCTTTCCCATATGCAGCATCTCACATTTATCTAAGTTAAACTCAGTCGGCCACTCCTCGGTCCATTGGCTCATCTGATCAAGATCCTGTCGTAATCTGAGGTAATCTTATTTGTTGGCCATTATACCTCCAATTTTGGTGTCATCTGCAAACTTACGAACTATATCTCCGATGTTCATATGCAAACCATTTATATACATGATGAAAAGTAGCAGAACCAGCACCGATCCTTGTGGCACTCCACTGGTCACAGGCCTCCAGTCTGAAAAACAACCCTCCACCACAACCCTCTGTCCTCTACTTTTAAGCCAATTCTGTATCCAACTGGCTAATTCCCCCTGTATTCCATGTGACCTAACCTTGCTAACCAGTCTCCCATGCAGAACCTTGTCGAATGCCTAATTGAAGTCTGTATAGATCACATCCAGCGTTCAGCCCACATCAATCCTCTCTGTTACTTCTAAACAAAAAATAATCAAGTTAGTGAGCCATGATTTTCCAGGCACAATCCAATTTGCCTATCCTGATAAAGCGCTTTTGCCCAATACATCTATTTTCCTGCTCCTCAGATGCTGCCTGACCTGCTGTGCTTTTCCAACACCACTCGAATCTAGACTCTCATCTCCAGCATTTACAGCCCTCACATTTGTCTATCCCTAATGTATCTTTCCAAATACATGTAAGTCCTGTACCTCATGATTCCCTCCAAAAACTTGCCGACCACCGATATCAGGTTCACCAATCTATAGTTCCCGAGCTCTTCCTTTCCATTTTGTTTAATAGCACAACTTTAGTCAAACTCATGAATTCCAGCATTTCACCTGTGGCTTTTCATGATAAAAACATCTCAGCAAGGGGCCCTGCAATCAATTCCTGATCCTCCTACAGAGTTATTGGGGCAACATTATCAGGACCCGTGAGGTTGTTTTTTACACAGCATGTGGTTCATGTAGAGAGTGAACTTCCTGAGGAAGTGATGGTTTATGGGTAAAGTTACAGCATTTAAAATGCACTTGATTAATTACAAGAATAACCGAAAGTTTGGATAAATCTGGACCAAGCGCAAGCAGATGGGACTGGTTTAGTTTGGAATTATTGTCAGCATGGATTGTATGGGCCGATAGGTCTGTTTGCAAATACCCTGTATAACTCGATGAGTCTATGTGTATTTACATATCCAAGTATGTATCTGCATGTTTCTGTTGTGTTTGTCTATTCCCGTGTGTCTACATATGTCGCTGTGTACCATTATGTGCATGTCTATCTCTCTGTGCTTGTTAGATGCGTTCCTGCATTAGCGTGTGGATCTCTGTCTCTGCATCTCTGTGGAATTGGAACTCTTGTTGTTTTTGGTGTGAATCACTGAAACAGGGTCAAAACCGCTCTCCCTTCCTCTCCCTTTCCCTCTTTTCTTTACAGTGATCAATCCCACACTCTGCTGGTCTGGTTTAGGTCTTTTCAATCCTTTCTCACATGTAAGGTTACATGTAAGAGTAAGACATTAAAAATTGCAAGTTACAGGAAGTGCATTAAAATTAATCTCATCGCCTTGCAATGTGGCTACTCGGATTTGCTTGGATATAACTGCAATGGAAATATGCTTTAATGAGTATACTGTGTATTAAAAATACTACCCAGTGACAAACCGTTTCCACATTAGAGAAGGAGAGCAGACATTTGTGCACATGAAACTGTTCCACTCTGAGGGCTTCAGTCCAATGACAATCCTGTCCACACCAACCTTGTGTGTGTGTGTGTGTGTGTGTGTGTGTGTGTGTGTGTGTGTGTGTGTGTGTGTGTGTGTGTGTGTGTGTGTGTGTGTGTGTGTGTGTGTGTGTGTGTGTGTGTGTGTGTGTGTGTGTGTGTTTGTGTGTGTTTGTGTGTGTGTGTGTGTGTGTGTGTGTGTGTTTGGTGCAATCAAAATTTAGATTGGGTTGTGCTGTGAACTGCTGCCCTCTCTCTCCCTCCCAAACTGAATCCCTGATGGTTTACACACTTTACCACCACGATTACAGTGACGTCGGAGGTGGGAGGTGGGGGATGGGGTTTGGAGTGCAACAGAGATTGACAACAACAGAAAGCTCAGCAGCTCTGGAAGCCATCTTTGGACAGAAATGAAAGTTGACTTTTTGGATCGAGTGACCCTTACTCAGAACTCGTGTCGGGGGACATTACATCGCTTTAAACACCACAGAGACTGCCAGATTCGCCACACACAGATACACACACGAATATACACACATAGAGGCACTCGCTGTTCATTGACACTACAGACATGGAGAGTGTCAGTATTTCTCTCGCTCCATGGTAACCTTGTCAATATTTCAGTCGTTCTGTCTGGTGTGTGTCAGTATTGCTGTGTGGAGTGTGATTGTAGGACAATTTCAATCTTTGCAGATATCAAACTTGGAAGAATTGTAAAGTTTGTTGAGGACAGCATGGAAGTCCATCAGGAAAGTTATATTTTGGTGTAGGGTTCAGGCGTATGGCAAATGCTGATCAAAGCAGAACAGTGTGAGGAGATGCTCTTTGGTAGGAAGGACATTGAAAGGTAACATTAAACAGGCTATACTGTTATAAAGGAGGTGCAAGAGCAGAGGGTGCTGGATGTATGAGCACAGATTATCGAAGAAGTCAGGACAAGTGGGGGTAGTGGGAAACCTCACAAATTAGTGTCAGTATCTGAGCTGTTTACAGGAGGAAGGAGTCTCCGTGCCCGCTTCCTGGGAGGTGGTGGAGATGGTGTGTTGTGAGTCCACCCTCCTGCCCACCGAAACTGTGGGGATTCTATTTGTACCAGCTCAACACAAAAGGGAGATGGCATCAGGGCCATGGCTTCCAAGTTGTGCTGGGGGGAAAAGGAGCTGCCAGTGGGTTTAAAGTGAGAACTTCCCTTCACTGAACATTGCTCATTACTCGATCGGTGGGACGTGGATGTTTCAGAATCTACCAGGGTACTCCCCACATGGCGGGGGGAGGTGGGTGAGGGAATGGATATCGGGCACTCCACCACACGGCATGGCACTTTCTGTCCTATTCCAGGCTGTTTCTCCTGGAATGGGAGAAGGGGAGGGAGGGAGGGTAGGAGTGGGTGGCACTGTTGTTAGTGCTGGTGTAGGTAGGGGGAGATATGGTGAGGTGTCCGGAGGGAGTCAGTCCATAGTTAATTAGTGCCGGGGGGGGGGTGGATAGTGGGGGGACAGAGAGGGGGTGAGAGAGAGAGAGAGAGAGAGAGAGAGAGAGAGAGACGGGGGAAGGTGCTGCATGCAGCAGTGAGAGTGGTGGGCCATGAGCCTTGTTCGGGGTTGGTGCTATAACAGATATACAGTGAGTGTGAGGGAGCAGAGGGAATAGAGTGACACTGACCCTGGCAGAGCGGGGAAGGTTTTGGATGATTGTCCTGTATTGCTGGACATTTAATCAGACGCAGATACTGCACTGAGCTAGGTGGAGAGCTCAGACCATGCTTGGTGGGTCTGGTGGTGTGGCCCACCCTCTGGGAAGAGTAAGGCCCCCCTCTGTACTCGCCCATCCAGTAGGACCTCCGGTCACGGATAAGAGGGAAACATATTTCAGGTAGAGAGAGGAGGAATCGAGGGGTTTCAGTATTCATTCACGGGATGAGAGTATCGCTGGTTGGGCCTGCATTTATTGCCAATTACTAATTGCCTAGAGGGCAGTTAAGAGTCATACACATTATTGTAGATCTGGAGTCACATGTAACCAATGACAGGTGAGGGTGGCAGTTTACTGACTTCAAGAACGTCAGCGAACCAGTTGGGTTTTTTCCAAAAATCGAAAATGTCTTTGTCATCATCATTAGCCTCTTAATTCCAGATTTAAAGTCAATGTCCAGTGAGTCTAAAGCCAGTAGGAGTATACTTAAGCGGGATATAAGGAGGCCATGATGGGGACATGAGATAGTTTTGGCAAATAGGGTTAAGGAGAATCCAAATGTACTCTACCCATACATTTAGGAGAAAAGAGTAACTCCGGAGAGTTTTGGGCCATCTAAAGATTAGCAATGCTGTCGATTTGCGAAACCACAGGAGATGGAGGCGACACTGAACAAGCATTTTGACTGTGCAGAAGGATATGGAAGCCAGAGAACTTAACAGTGGTATCGAGAAAAGTGTTTGCATTACAGAGGAGGAGATGCTGGACTTCGTAAAGCCTGTAAAGGTGGGAAAATCCCCAGGACCTGATCAGGTGTACCCGAGAACTAGGGAAGTGATTGTTGGGCCCCTTGCTGGGATATTTGTATTGTCAATTGCCACAGGTGAGGTACCGAGAGATAGGAGATTTGATAACTTGTTGGAATTACTAAAGCCATTTAAGAAGGATGGTAAGGAAAAGCCGGTGAGGCTGACGTCAGTGGAGGGCAAATTGTTGGTGAGGATTATGTGGCACAAGGTTTGCATGTATTTTGAATGGCAAGGACTGATAAGGGATAGGTAACAAGGCTTGAAGCATGGGGAATCGTGTCTCGCTAAATTGACGGAGATTTATTTTGAAGAAGTGACTAAGAGGGTTCATTGAGGCCGAGAGGTGCACCTTGTCGACATGGACTTCAGTCAAACATTTGACCCTTTCCACATGGCAGACTGGTTAACAAGTTTAGTTCACATGGAAGACATGGAGAACTAGCCACGTGGATATAAAATTGGCTCGAAGGTAAGAGACAGAGGGTGGTGGTGAAGGGTTGCTTTTCCAACAGGAGGTCTGTGACCAGTGGTGTTCTACAAATATCCGTGCTGGGTCCAGTATTTTCACGATTTATGTAAATCATTTGGATGCGAACATAGCAGCGATAATTGGTAAATTTGCAGATGACACCAAAATTGATGGTTGAGTGGACAGCAAGGTTTACCTCAGAATAAAATGGGATCCTGGTCAGATGGGCTGATGGGCTGAGGCGTGGCAAATGGTGTTTAATTTAGATAAATGTGAGGTGCTGCATTTTGGAAATGCAAATCAGGGCAGGACGTATACACTTAATGGTAAGGTTCTGCGGGGTGTTCCTGATCTATGAGACCTTGCAATCCAGGTTCTTGGCTCATTGAAAGTAGAAGCGCAGGTAGGTAGGATAGTGAAGAAGGCATTTGGTATGCTTGCCTTTACTGGCTAGTGCTTTGAATTGGGAGGTCACGCTGCTGCTGTACAGCACCTAGTTTGGCCACTTTCGCAGTATTGCATTCAATTCGCGTTTCCCTCCTATCGGAAAGATATTATGAATATTGAAGCGAGTCAGAAAAGATTTACAAGGTAGTTGCCAGAATTTGAGCAATAGGGAGAGGGTGAGTACGTTGGGGTGATTTTTCCTGGAGCGTGAGGGGCATGTATAGGGTGAATCGCCAAGGTCTTTTCCCCAAACCTCGAGGACATGGATTTATGGTGAGAGGGGTAAGATTTAAAAATGACCGAAGGAGCAACTTTTTCCAACAGAGGTTGGTGCATGTTTGGAATGAGCTGCCAGTGGAGATGGAGGAGGCTGTTACACTTACAACATTTAAAAGACATTTGAATGGGTACATGAAGAGTAAGGGTTTACAATGATATGGGCCAAATGTTGGCAAATGGGACTCGTTTAATTTGGGATATCTGATCGACATGGACGGGTTAGACTGAAGGATCTGTTTCCGTGCTGCATATCTCCAAGACTCCATGTCACTGTCTGACCTCACTCCAATATCCCATTAATTATTCATTCCCGGAAATACCAGTTTATGTGGTGAGATGCCATCCAAATGCCTTCACTTCAGCATTCTGAAACCTGTGAACACATCCTCCCATAGCACTTTATCTAAGTCTCTCTCTCTGTCTATTTCCCAAATCCCTCCCATTTGTTGCTATTTAAAACTGTTGGTATTTAAACCCTGACATCCAGTTTTAGTTGTCCAGTTTTAATGTGAATAATTGTCCCATATCTTCCTCTTACCTTGAATGTTGCTCACCCGAGAGCATCAGTTTCTAACATTAAGATGCTTAAAAACAATGTGAAAAATGCATAGCTTGCATTTTCTTTGACTTCCAAGTATCCTTTCCTGTGCTCCATTTTGAAGAGTAGGTTTCGAGCAGTTTTCAGGCACATCTTTGTCACTTGCTCTGTGCCTATCCATTGAATGCCTGTGTTAATCACTCGCTGCTGATCGTGTGCTCAGTAACATGAGGAATCCCCTCAACTGTTACTGATTCAGACCAGGTTTCTTACTTGCAGTTGAGTGTCATTTGACTTAATTCTAGTTTTGGTACATTCGTGGAAATGTTGAGCACCGTTTCCTGGAGACTGTGCTTTAAACTGCTGTGGGACATTCAGGAAGACCAGAGGCTTTGGTGACCTACTCTTGATGGGTCATGGGGGCTGCAGTTAGGGCATCTGGGTCTGCAACATGATCAACGAATGGAGCAGAGGCTGCAGAGAGCGGAATGAGGAAATCACAATCAGATCAGCCGTGGTCTTAGAGAATGTTGGAGCAGGATTGAATGGCTCGCTCATGCAACTTTTTCACATATTTCTGTCTGAAACAAGACAATTCCCCTTCTCTCCCAGTGACCCATACTGATGGGGAGTGAGTCACCTCCTTGTGTTCCTGCGTAATAGGACCCTGGGGCCTCACTCGCCCTCTGATTTCTCCCGTTCCAGTCCTGACCAGTTGAGTGACTGCCTCTTGTTCCTGTGTCCCAGTATTGAGCAGTTGAATGACTGCCTCCTGTTCCTGTGTCCCAGCCTCTAGCATTTGAGTGACTGCCTCCTGTTCCTGTGTCCCAATCTCGAGCAGTTGAGTAATTCCATCCTGTTCCTGTGTCCCAGGCTCGAGCAGTTGAGTGACTACCTCCTGTTCCTGTGTCCCAGTCTCGAGCAGTTGAGTGACTACCTCCTGTTCCTGTGTTCCACTATCGAGCAGTTGAGTGAATGCCTCCTGTTCCTGTGTCCCAGCCTCTAGGAGTTGACTGGATGCCTCCTGGTCCTATGTCCCAGCCTCGAGCAGTTGAGTGAATGCCTCCTGGTCCTGTGTCCCAGGCTCGAGCAGTTGAGTGAATACCTCCTGTTTTTCCCTGTTTCTGAGCAGCAGTTTCAAACCTCTGATATTTTTGTCTGAAACAAGACAATTCCCTTCTCTCCCAGTGACCCATACTGATGGGGAGTGAATAATCTCCTTGTGTTCCTGCATAACAGGACCCTGGGGCCTCACTCGCCCCTGATTTCTCCCGTTCCAGTCCCGAGCAGTTAAGTGACTCCCTCCTGTTCCTGTGTTCTAGCCTCGAGCAGTTGAATGACACCCTTCTGTTCCTGTGTCCCAGTCTCAAGCAGTTGAGTGACTCCCTCCTGTTCCTGTGTTCTAGCCTCGAGCAGTTGAATGACACCCTTCTGTTCCTGTGTCCCAGTCTCAAGCAGTTGAGTGACTCCCTCCTGTTCCTATGTCCCAGCCTCGAGCATTTGAGTGACTCCCTCCTGTTCCTGTGTCCCAGTCTCAAGCAGTTGAGTGACTCCCTCCTGTTCCTATGTCCCAGCCTCGAGCAGTTGAATGACTCCTTCCTGTTCCTGTGTTCCAGCCTCGAGCAGTTGAATGACTCCCTCCTGTTCCTGTGTCCCAGTCTCAAGCAGTTGAATGACTGCTTCCTGATCCCAAGTCTGTGAATATGGATGTCCTCCTCCTGTTCCTGTGTAACAGGCTCCAATAGCTCTGTGCTCACCTCCTGCTCCTGTGGAATGGAACTGAGGGACTGAATAGCCTCTTCACATTCCTTACAGCTTCTGTTGACTAAAAGCAATTCTCCTGATTCTGGAAATCGCCATCAAAATCTGAATGATGTACTTTTGTATTTTGCTCTCAGTAATTGAGCAAACAATCTGACTGACAGAATTCAGAAGCTGAGTAGCCTCCTCCTGTTCCTGTGTTATACACTCAAAAGGCAATAGAGTCTCAGAGATGTACAGTACAGAAAACGATCCTTCAGTCCGGTCGTCTATGCCAAACCAAATATCCTAAATAAATCTCGTTCCCCTTGCCAGCATTTGGCCCATTTCCGTCTGAACATCTCTCATGCATGTATCCATCCAAATACCTTTTAAATGGTGTAACTGTACCTGCCTCCACCACCTCTTTTGTCTGTTCAATCCATACTCACAGCAGTCTCTGTGTGAAAATGTTATCCCTCATGTCCCTATTTAAATCTTTCCCCTCTCACCTTAAACTTTTGTCTTCTAATTTTGGACTCGCCTATCCTGGGAAAAGACGTTGACTGTTTACCTTATCTATTCCCCTCATGGTTTTATAAACCCCTTTAAGATCACCCCTCAGCCTCAACACTTGTAAATAGTCCCAGCCTATTCAAACTCTCCCTGTAGCTGTAACCCTCCAACACCTGCAACATACTTTTAAATCTCTTCTGTACCCTTTCAAGTTTGACAACATCTTTCCGACAGCAGGGAAACTGGAATTAAAGGCAATATTACAAAAGTGGCCAAACCAATGTCCTGTACAGATGCAACGCGTCGTGAAAATGTTTCGACACAAAGCACGGACCAATAAAGGGAAGATCACCAAGTGCCTTCTTCACTGCACTGTCTACCTGTGATGGCACTTTCAAAGAACAGAGAACCTGCACCACAAGGTGACACAGTAGCTCAGTGACTAGCATTGCTGCTTCAGAGCACAACGATCTGGGTTTAACTCCATCCTTGAATGACTGACTGTGTGGAGTTTGCACATTCTCCCCGTGTCTGTATGAGTTTCCTCCGGATGTTATGTTTTCCTCCAACAGTATAAAGATATACAGATAAGGGTAGATCGGCCATGCTAAATTGAGTAAAGTACCCAGGGATGTGTAGGCGAGGTGGATTAGCTATGGAAAATGCAGGCTCAGAGGGATAGGGTAGGGGTTTGTCTAGTGGGATACTGTTTAGAGGGTCGGTGTGGCCTCGATGGGCCGAAAAGCCTGTTTCCTCACTGTAGGGATTCGATAACTTCTATGGAATTCTCCTTTATTGGCAGCTTTCGACAGGACCCTAACTATATGTCTTGCCTTGATATGTCTTGCCAAAATGCGACACCTCACATTTCACTAAAATAAACTCTATCTGCCACTCCTCGGCTCACCTAAGCAAAGTCCCATTATAGTCTGAGAGATCATTCATCACTGTCGACGACACCACCAAATCTGGTATTATCTACAAACTTACTGACCATACTTCATATACTCAAATGTAAATGATTTGTATCAGTGACAAAAGGCAGTGGACCCACTATTGATCTTTGCGGCACGCCACTGGTCTCAGGTCTCCAAGTTTAATGAACAAATGTCACTGTCACGCCCTGTCTCCAATATTCAAGAAAAGTTTGGACCTAAATGGCAAGTTCTCCCTGGATCCCAGGCAGTCTGACCTTGTTAACCAGTCTACCATGTAGAACATTTTGGTTTTCTTACTGAATTCCATAAAGGCAACATCCACTGTCCTGCCTTCATCAATCATCTTCATCATATCCTCAAAAAATTCCACCGAGTCAGTGAGACGTAATCTCAATTGTACAAACCCCTCTTCAGTCCTTGTCTTTCCAAATACATATCGATCTTTTTCCTCGAAATCCCCTCCAACAATTTAGTCACCATTGACGTCATGCTCACCAATCTCGAGTTACCTGTTTTTTCTTTACTTTCTTAAATAATTGCGCTATGTTAGCAGCCCTCCAGTCTTTTGACACCTCACCTGTGAAAATCAATGTTACAAATATATCAGCAAAATGCATAATCAATCTATTTCCTAGCTTCCCGCAAACATCTGGGATACAACTGATCAGGTCCCAGGGGTTAGTTCACCTTTATGTGTTTTAAAATGTCCAACACCTCCTTGTAATATACACACTTTTCAAGGTATCATTGCATATTTCTTCATTCTCTCGCTCTTGTAACCTCCTCCACATTAAATAAAGATGAGAAATAATTGTTTAGTATCCCTCAAATTTGTTGTGGTTCCATAAATAGGTAGCCTTACTGATCTTTAAGGGGCCCTATTGTCTCCCTAGTTAATCTTTTGCCATTGAAGGATTTGTAGAATTTGTTCAATGCCTCATTAACCCAATTTCTAAAGCAATCTCTTGTCCACATTTTCCTGGCCCGATTTCCCCATTGACTATGCACTTGCTGCCCTTATACACCTCTCGGGATTCACTTGATCTCAGCTCTGTTTACCTGACATACGCCTCCTTCCTTACCTTGACCATAACATCAATATATCTAGCCATCCAGCACTCCCTGCACCCACTAGCCTTGCCCACCTCTCTAATAGGAACACGTTGGCTCTGGACTCTCGGAAACCAAGTTTTGATGGCCTTGCATTTTCCAACCATCCCTTTACCTGTGAATAGGGTATTCCAATCAGCCTTTCACAGGGCTCACCTAACACTTTCAAAATTGGCCTTGTTCAAAGTTAGAACTTTAATGTTGACATCAGGTATTTCCGATTCCATAATTAATTTTAACCTAATATTTATGCATAACAAACTTGAAAGTTAAATAAACACATCCTGTGCCTCAATAACGGGCTCGAGAGACTGAATAGGCTCATCCTGTCCCTCTGTATTACACTGGAAATGCTGTCCCTCTGTAATAGACCCAAGAGGCTTAATGGCCTCCTCCAGTTCTTCTAAACACACTCGAGAGGCTGCATGGCCTCCTCCTGTCCCTGTGTAACAGATCCGAGACACAGCAACCTGTGGATTACGAGCAGCCGGTAAACTGTATCTAATGGAGACCCATTCCTTTTCAGTTACAGAAACACAAACAACACAATGTACTCTAGGTGCCCTCTCAGTGACACCTCATACAGCTGCAGCGACAAATCTCTTTGTTTTGAATGATTCTGTTGGCAAAATGTGCCAATATTCCAACTTTCTACCTTTTCAACTAGCAACAGGTTAATATGGGCTGAATGGCCTTCTCCTATCCGTCTGTAAGGGGCCCATAGGGACAGAATTGCTTTGGTCTGTTACTGAGCAGCAGTCTCAATGGTCTGACTCAAGGTTATGAAAGGATTTGAAAACAGGGCATTGAAACCAGGAGTAGCCTCACACTGGTCAATAAGTACCGTACTTTGTTTCAGATATCTAGAAACTTGCCCACCCGACGTTTGTTTTTTTACGCAGCAGATCTATCATTTTATAACTGCCTATTTTCATAAGCAGAGTGGAACATATATAGGCCGCTGCAGTGTTCTGTTAATACTCTTATATACAAGGGAAAAAAGATTAAAAATATTGAAAGATTTATGGTCCATCCCTCAGCAATCCTTATCCATTCCGTCCAAAACCAGTAAATGAAAAGTGATGTTTTGAATTGGTTAACTGAGCCTATTTGTTCAGTGACTGTGATTAATGCCAATCTCCATGGATTCTAATTATCCCAGTGGAGGGTTTCAATCTTTTAATGATAAATGGGCTCCGTTCAATGTGTCAATCCATAACATGAGCAGAGCATCACCGACAGCACTGACAGGGATCAGGAGATCCAGAGAGAAGGGGAGGAGAAATCAGAATCTGAGAACATGAGACTGGAATGTTCCAACAATCGATCAGAATCTGAGAACATTAGTCAGAAATATTCCAACAATGAATCAGAATCTGAGAACATTAGACTGAAATATTCCAACAATGGATCAGAATCTGAGGACATTAGACAAGAATATTCCAACAATATACAGGAGCTTATCTGATTATGTTTGGTATCTTTCTGAATTTGATTGGTTGCCATTATCATCGCAGATCTATTTCGCTCTTCTCATTATTCAATACTTTTATTATCCCTTCCTGGCTATCGTTGGTGTTCCTGGTGAGTGTCACTATCCAGGTTTTGTTTTCTATACACCAGTTATGAGTGTATTATTGTTATTTCATATTGTCTACACTTCCTGCCACTGTTATTGTTCCTGTTGAATCTCACAATCCAGACATTCACTCTACAGACCACTACTAACTGCATCAATGACGGTGTTCAATTACTGTCTCGCTCTCTGCTCTGGCAGTGTAACTCACGGGTCTCTATGTTGAACTATTCAGTTTCAGGGGAGAACCACAATGCATTGTCTCATTGCCTTTGCTGTTAAGAGCGTGGAGGACACTTTCTACTCTTCTGGTTACAAACTCCACTTCCTTCCACTGTTTCCATCCCATTCCTGGCCAATATCTGCAGCTGAAACAGTCAGGTCACAACTGTGGGAGATCCCTTTGACTATGAGCTGATTCTTGACACCATATCCTGAACATGTCTAACTTGAAATACTCACCACTCCAGAATATATCTCACTGGTTTATTCCATCTGTTGTTTGAACCTTGAGCTATGAAATACAATCTTAATGAAGCCAATAATCTGCTGCTGACACTCCCGGCTTCAAACCTGCCGAAGCAAATCTGATTCAACCTCACACCAAACTCCCATCCATCTGTCATTCATGTGCACGCGGATGTATATTGCTGTTGTGTCTGGCAATGCCTTTATTTTAACATTCTCAAACACCTTAGCTCATCTGTCCATGCAACTTCTCTCGTTCTCTCTACTGATTAACAAAAAGCTTGCCTGTTGTTCGTATTTAAAATAATTTCCTCCATGTGCGTTCCTTCTCAAACAATGAGTTTTGCATTCAACCACGCCAATCGCACGCGCACACACACACACTCTCTCAGTCTCTGATGAACATATGCACACACACATACACACGCGTGCGCGCGCGCAGAGAGAGCAAACCTTCCCACTGTAAGCAGTAAATCTGTTGTGAGTATAGTTAGCATATGATAGTAGAGTTTCCAATACTCTCTATGCTGTGCAGATAGTGCAGTTTACTGAGCAACACACTAGCATGGTCTGCACAGCTCTCCATGCTGGGCTGTCATCTTGTCCCAGTTTATCTTGTTTGTGGTGTTCTGTGAAGCACATTGAGAACTTGATGTAACAAACCATTTCAGCTGATCTGACAATGTCTTTATTCAATGTTCTCATTCTTGTAATTTTACTCACGAAGATCTCACTTTGCCAGTTAGTCCCACTGCCCTGACGTTTTCCACATATTTCCACAACATCTTTTCAGTTAATTAACTGTCTGTTTCTGTCTTTAATGTGAATCTCTTGTCCCTTTCTTTCTTTCCCTGGCCTTGGGTTTTGGCCTCCCTAGTGTATCGAGTGCTGGCATTGTGTTGCTCAGAAATAATGAAATGGGGTGTGTCAAGCTGTTGTTCACTTCCTGGTATGTCCCATGTGATGGTCCATGGACAGGCGTGTTTCTGAAGTTATGAGAAACATCCTTGTAACTTGGTCTGTACCTGTGGCTGTCGCTCTCAGGTGACCATGCGATCAGTAACAAAAGGAAGCCCACTGAGTGAAGGACCACGCATATAAATTGCCTGACAATGCTGTCACTTTTTTAATAAAAGGTTATGTTCTCCCTTTTATTTAGTAAGAGACCTTAAAAGCAAAACTTCCGACTGAAAACGGCTCAAGTAAATAACTTATGGGGCTTTTAGGGTTTTTAAATAAATAGCAGAAACAATGGCCAGCTGGCACAGACCAGGATTTCTAGTTTTTTTTATATATTGTAGCTGTAACAATTACCAGGTCCCAGAAGGGTTGTAAGTTTCAGTAAATTATCCACAGCTGCTATTCTCTCTGGAACCTCACTTGATGGTGTTTCCTCCTGGATTGGAGAACTATATGCAAGAATGCATGTCTGAATGTTCTTTTTTGCCAAGGGGTGTGTTTATGGGATGTTGATATATTGGAACAGTTCATTAGTAGAAGGTACTGTATCCATTACTCGGTTAAGATTTCCAATAGAAAAAATATTCTAAATTCATCTTCATTTCTAATTGGATTTTCATTAGAGTGTTTAAATATATTGTATTTTGCTTAATGGTGAGTGGTTTGAATAGTTTGACATCTGGAACACCCAACTTACGTCTACCTTTAAAATAAGGAAAGGTTGGCATCCAACCTACCTTCTTAAAATAGTTTGAGGCAGCCTGGTTCGACTATAGCAAACTGGGGACTCTTGTCCGGTTCTAAATCGATAATACAAAATTGGGTTTAGAATTTGCAAGCAGGCCATTGTCCCCAACAAGTCCACACCGATCCTCCGAGGAGTAACCTACACAGACCCATTCCTCTACCCTATTATTACACATTTACCCCGACGAAGGCAACTAACTCACACATCCCTGAAAACTATGAACAATTTATCATGGCCAATACACCTGACATGCACATCTTTGGATTATGGGAGGAAACCAAATCATCCAGAATAAGCTCATGCAGACATTGGAGAGTATGCACCAGGAGGCAATTGGGTTCAAAGGTCGTGTATGGTAGTTGATAGTGTCTTTTTTCTGGATGTTGAATTCGGTTGTTTTCAACAGTATTTTGTGTATAAAGATTCAGTCATTAAGAGTTCTCTGGGTGTGGAAAAGTGAAGTTGGCGGTTTTACAAAAGGTAATGATGGTAAAGCTTTAGGAATTGACAGACAACCTGGAGTTGGGGTTGCGATTGTCTGTGAGAAAATGAGAGATAATTACAGCTATAGATCGGCAATTACGTTTAGTAGAACCGCCATCAGACTCTTTGGAAATGGCCGGAATTGAATTTGAAATGATGGTCTTTGAACCTGAGAAGGAATTGAAAGAGTTTGAATTATGATGAAAAGTAGAAATAAAAGAAAGGGAAACGAAGAGAAAAGAGAGAAAAGGACAGAAGAAAAGAAGAGAGTTTCAACTTAAAGCGTTAGCAATTAGAGAGGAAAGTTGATATAGAAGGTGGAGATGAAGGTAGAATGTCGGTGGGATGAGGAGGATAGTGCGGTTGAGCAACCCTATTGTCACCAATGGCCTAACGAGGTTCTATTTAAATGCATCCAGGCATTCTCTAAATTTGATGAGAAGGATGGGGAAGCCTTTTGAATTTCATTTGAGAAAGTGGCTAAACAAAAGCAGACACCAGTGACCATGTGGATTTATTTGATCCAAAGCTGATAGGTATTTGCATCCCTATCGGAGGAGGTATCTGGCCAGTATGGAGTGGTGAAGAAAACCATCTGAAGTGTATATGAGCTTGGGCCAGACACTGACAGACAGCGTTACAGGAATCTAAAAGAGGGTCTCTGGTTAAACGCACATTGAGTTTGAAAGGATCAAACAAAGTAATTTTGAAAGGTGGTAAGGGTATTAAAAACAGAGCAAACCTAAGACACTCTTAGAAAGATTCTTATTTTGGAGAAGTTCAACAATTCACTTCCTGCAGCCGTGAAAACTCGTGTGGAAGAGCAGAGTTAAAACGGCAAGATTAGAAGCTGAAATGGCTGATGATGATGATTGAGTTCAGAAATCAAAGTTTGGTTTCTGTGAGAGATGGAGAAGAATGTGCGAGGTCTTGTTAAGGTTTACAGGCATAGGCCAGGAGTAGCAGGTAAAGAGATTAGAGCATTAAGAGATACAGAAGCATGTAATTCTTTTATGCTGAGACATGAGGAGCTATGTCATTCAAAAGGTCTATTGGAGAGATGAGAAGTGCTCCATTATGTAACGTGTGGTTGGAGTGTCCAGTGGAAACATCAACAGATTTATTCCACAATGGGGAAGGAGGCCTTGAGCTTGGTGTTGGCGTTACAACTTTTCAGATTTATATTGCCAATAACATACCTGAGACAAATCTTTATCACTGATCATAACCCCTTAAAGTTTTTGGAGAAGATTAGGGAGAAAAATACCAGTCTGTTTCGATTGAGCCTATTATTGCTGCCATTCAGTTTGAAACTATACAGGTGACAGGGCGATAAAACCTAAGTGTGGAGACTTGGATGAAGAAAGTCAAAGGCATTCTGTGGCAGGAGTAAAATGACTGAAATCGAAATAGATGTGAATATTTGTATGCTCAGAGTCAATGTAATATATATGCATTTCAGTCTACTAATCGAGGAAGATTAGGATGTCTAAAATGAATCCAAATGTATTGATGGATTATTTTATTAAAGATGGAGTTGTGAGGATGCTATCACTGTAAAAAGATTATTTCTCTTGGTTTTTTTTGAAGAGAGGTGTTAAAGGCAGAGGTGTAGAACAGCTGTCTGAAAACAGTTTAAATAAATAACTGAGATTTTAGGTTTCATTAAAACTTTGGTAACAATGGAAGGGCAGTGGCCAGCTCTCCCAGACCAGATTACCTCATTTTGCTTTTAGCTGCAGCATTCAGAAGCTGCTGGGGATCCCAGAAGGGTTGGAAGTTTCAATACATGATCCCCAGATGCTTTTCTCTCTGAGATCTCTGTTCAGCTTGTTTCCCCCTGGATTGGAAAACTTCTGTAAGGATCTGTATTTGAATATATCTTTGTGCCATGCGGTGTAAACCAAACAGGTACGGTATCTATTGTTTGTGTAAGTGTTCCAACATATAAGCTATTCCAAAACGTTCTTTTCTTTGATTGTATTTTAACTAAAGCATTTGAATAGATTATATTTTGCTCAATGTCGAGTGGTTTGACTAGTCACAACATAACTGGAACACACACTTCACATCTATATTTAAAATAAGGAAAGGTTTGGGTCTAAACGGCCTTCTGGAAATATTTTGAGGGAATCTGGTCTGGTCCAAAACACTTGTAGTGAGGGGCTTCTGACTGGCTTCTGCAATTGAAAATTTAGTGGAGGGGCAGGGGATGTTTTGCTGGAGGTTGTGCTGTAAGTTGCCTCAGACATTCAGGGAGATCTGAGGATTTCGTGACCCAACTCTGGATGGAGCATGGGGACTGCAGCTCCAGCATCTGGGTCTGCAACATGAACAACAAATGGAGCAGAGGCTGCAGAGAGTGGAAGCTCTGAAACCACGGAGTGAGTGTGTGTGGGGAAAGGGATCTGCTGTATCCACCCAGGATTTTCCAGGACCAATTTCCCAAACTCCACTTAACCCAGGATCAAAGTATGAGGGGACCCTGACTGAACAAGGAGCTGGTCACAGAGCGGTGTCACCTCCTTCAACACGACCTGCAGCTTCACACCAGGAGGAGGACGGTGCTGCCAGTGGCTGTTAGGGTCACTGTTTCATTCAGCTTCTATGATCCAGAACTTTCCAGGCAAGACTGGGTGACATATCCATCCTCTCCCAGTGTCTCAACATCAATGTCAACATTCGATGGTGGAGTATATATATGGTGGATGAGGTAAATAGATTGTTTCTCCCTCAGCAGGAAGCTGCCGGTTATATCCAGTATAGTGGGATCCCCGATGGTGTCCATGGCATCTGCAGAGTATCCATGTCAATGGGGAGAGGTAGAGGAACTGAAGGAGTTTTCTCCCTCTCCATTAATGTCACAGTGTGCCCATCCCAGTACATCATGTTGGCGAATACCCACTGAACTGGCAGCAGTCATGGTCTCTTCATTCAGAAGCAGTCAGCCATTCCCATCGTCATCGGGTCTCCACGTAGAAAGGAATGAATATATCTTGGATAAAGTCCATCCCCTTGATGCACGTTTCAAAACACCATTCCCACCACCAATTATGGGCGGCACGGTGGCACAGTGGTTAGCACTGCTGCCTCACAGCGCCTGAGACCCGGGTTCAATTCCCGCCTCAGGCGACTGACTGTGTGGAGTTTGCACGTTCTCGCCGTGTCTGCGTGGGTTTCCTCCGGGTGCTCCGGTTTCCTCCCACAGTCCAAAGATGTGCAGGCCAGGTGAATTGGCCATGCTAAATTGCCCATAGTGTTAGGTAAGGGGTAAATGTAGATGTAGGAGTATGGGTGGGTTACGCTTCGGCGGGGCGGTGTGGACTTGTTGGGCCGAAGGGCCTGTTTCCACACTGTAAGTAATCTAATCTAATCTAATCTAATCTAATTAACCAGATCAAAGTATTCCATGTGTACGGAGAGCAATTGGGTCACTTGGAGTGTCTGGGAGCAGACGATCAGGGATGGAACAAAACCTCCCATGTCTGAACGGATCTGAGTGACCCCCCCAGTACACCGTATCATTAAGTCCTATAGTCCCTCTCCATTTCAGTAACATATTGCTTTCTATTATTCCTGTAAATGAAATGAGAGGTTATATCATGTTAAATTCCACCTGCTAAACTATTATCCATTGCCTTTACATTTCTGAATCTGTTTGCAGACTCTCCACCCTCTCTTGATAATTTATTCTCTTGCTTACCACAGCGACATCACCAAACTCAGCATCTGTCTATCTGTTCCGTCCACCTGATCATTAATATAGATTGTAAATAGTTGAGAAACCAGCGCTGGTCACTGTGTGACCCTACTGGTTACATTCCCTCTAACTGATTGAGACTGATTTATCCTGAGTGCCTGCTTCGTGTATGATACCCAGTCCTCCCCCATTCCTGTGAAACACTGTCGAAGTGTTGAATAAGAACAAGGAGCATCTGTGAGGAATCCAACCCCTCGATGACACTGATGTCAACACGGCCTCTGTTCCACTTTCGAAAAAAACTCCACTCCATATCTACACATTCAATTACTTTTAGAATGTTACAGACATCAATGAGATCTCCTTTCATTCTTATAAACTCGAGAGTATATGCTTAAACTGCTCAATTACTCTTCATAAGGCAAACACTACAAATATGGAATCATTCTAATGAACCTCTTCTGAATTGCCTTCAATGGAAACACCTCATTCTGCCGGACCCCCAAACTATACTTCAGTTGCAGCCTCACTAATGCCTTGCGTAGCTACACCAACACTCCTTACCTTTCTACTCTATCCTTTTATAAATAAACACTGAAATTATGCTTGTATTTCTCATTACTTGCAGTACCCACAGGCAGGTTTTCTGTGATATGCAAGCAGACACCCAGATCCCTCTGTACCTAAGCACTTTGAACTTTCTCTCCATTTAGATAATAATTTGTCTTTCTATTATCCTGGCAAACATGAATAGCCCCATATTTATTCCCTTTAATATTCCTTGCTAACTTTTGGCCCATTCACGCAACCTATCCATATAGTTTTGAAATCTCTTGCATCGTCATTCCAAAGTAATTTCCCACCGATGTGAGAGTCATCTGAAAATGTGGCATTGTATTTTCTATCCCATCAACCGAGTACAGTAATACCATCGATCGCAAATGGTTGAGGCATGAGTACTGAAATCAATGGCACCCCACAAATTGCATTTGCCAAAATAAAATGACACATTTATTCCATCTGACTGCATTTTGTTGGTTAACCAATCCTCCATCCAAGCGAATAAACTACTCCTAAACCCATGTTGTCTGATCTTACCACTTAGTCTTTGGAGAAGCGACACATCCAATGCCTTCAGGAAGACCTGAGATGTTCCATCTCCCACGATCCACCTTTTTTGTGACATCTTCAAATAACTCAAGCAAACACTTCAAACTTGATTGTCCTTTGTAAAACCATGTTGACTCTGACGGATTGTGGTTTAATTTTGCAAATGTCCTGAACAATGGACTCTAACAATTTGCCATAAATTACAATGGTTTATTGTTACACTTTAGTCCCTAATGTAAACCATTATTATAAGTTCATCCCTTTCGAAAACCTTCACGTTTTCTTTGAATTCCTATTTAATGGGCACACGTTTTTAAGAGATCTGCTCCAATTACTGAGTAAGAGTCATGTGTGGCTGAATGGACTCACCATCCTGTTGGTGTACAAACTCGATGGGCTGACGTCTTTCTGGTGTTCCCATGTTGTCGTCTCCAAGGCCAGAATGATCTGCGCCCGTTGATCCTTTAGAGGATTGGGAGATTATGGAATCTTACTGTTGCTCTCTAACATTTTGATGGGCTGATAGGTTTTCTCATACTTCTCCATGGAAATATTGAACGGTCTCCTCATGTATCCGGGAGATGGTTCCGAGGGATTGATTGGTCTTATCTTGTTCCCATACAACAGACACGTGTCGAAATTACTACTTCCTTTCTCATTAAAGAAGTCTCAGATAGTTTTTATCCTTATCTAATTCCCTTGCAATAGGCTCGGTGGGTCTGAATGGCCTCCTGTTATCCCAGTGTAACAATCTCCAGTCATTGTGTGACCTCTTCCAGTTCCTATGTTACAGACTTGAGGAGGCTGAATGGACTGATCCTGTTGCTGTTTAACAGGATACTGGTGCAGCATGGCCTACTGCTACAGGGTTGAATGGCTAATTGGCCTCCTTCTGTAAATGTATATCAGGCTCCAGGGGCTGAATAGCCTCATCCTGTTTTGGTGTAACAGGGTCGAAGGCTTGATTATCCTTCTGTTGTTCCTGCATAACACACTGGAGAACGGAATGGTTCCTCCACTATCTGTGTCATTCGCTTCACTCGTTGACTACATCTGTCACCTATGTTGAAATAAGGTCACCTTATTTTTTGCAAACTCCAATGGCTACTGGATCAAGCTGATCATCCTTTCGTTATAAGCTAGCACCTTCATTGCAGGAATCAGTTGAGGGAACCATCTCTGAGCTGCTTCCAATGGAACAACATCATTTCTTCACTGAAGAGATTAAATCTGTACACACTACTCCAGATGTGATCTCACTAAGACCCTGTACAGCAGCAGCAACATTTTACCAGCCTGTTGTAAGGTTCCCACCCAGGTTAGAGCTGTCTCAGCTCTCTGGGGGAATATAGAGCATTGTTGGAAAATCATTGTGCTTCTCTACTCCATCAGCATAACGGGAGATCTGGAGAAATTAAAGTTAGAGAAGATCATAAATGATGTGGCGAGATGATCTCTTCTATTAATCTCTCCAGAGCCCACATCGCTCAGATTCCACAGAATCTAGTAAGATGGAGCAAACATTGATGGGAGTTATATCTCAAAGTGAAAGCTGCAATATAAATGCTGGACATATGATAAAACAGGAAATGAGATATACACATTTGTGGGTACTGCAGTAATAATATACTGCTTACATTATATCTAAACTGTGTTAACCCAATTGAATGCTAATGCTGGGAAAATGGATTTCATGACCGCGTGTGAGATGGTTTACATGAACATTATGTTGAGCACTGAGCTCGAGATCAGGTTATTTAGGAATTGGTGTTGAGTGATCAGAAGAGCTAATTGAAAATTTTGCTGGCAAGGACATTTTGGGAACAGTGACCACAATGTATTGGTTTTCTTTTATGCTGTTTGAGTACACGACAGTTTTTTGTTGTATTTGAAGTAACCATTTGAAATCTGAGTCATGCAGACCATGAAGGTGTGAGGAGAAAGTGGGGATGACAGATGCTGAAGATCAGAGTCGAAAAGTGTGGTGCTGGAAAAGCACAGTCAGGCAGCATACTAAGAGCAGATAAATCGATGTTTCAGGCATAAGCCTTTCATCAGGAATGAAGCTTATGGGCCTAGGGGGCTGAGAGATAAATGACAAGAGGGTGTGGCAGGAGGGAGGTAGCTGGGATTACGATAGGTAGATGAAGGTGGGGTTGAAAGTGAAAGGTGATGAAAGGAGACAGAACGCCTCATCTACTGCATCCATTAAAGACAATGTGGTCTTCTCTTCATTGGCGAGGCAGGAGGTCAACTTGTAGATGATTTCAGGGAACATCTCTAGGACAACTACATTGAACAACTCCATCGCCTAGTGGCTGAGCACTTCAAATCCCCTTCCCACTCTGCCAAGGACATGAGAGTCCTGGGCCTGCTCCATCGCCTAACCGGAGCCACCAGAAGCCTGGAGTAAGAAAGCCTCCTCTTCTGCCTTGGGACCCTCCAACCAAAGGGGATCATAGTTGATTTCCCCATTTCCCCTAATCCCACCTTATCCTACTCCAACCTTCCAAGTCAGCACCGCCCTTTTGAATGTTCCTATGTGTCCACCTTCCTTCCTATCAATCTGGTGCACCCTCCTCTCGGACTATCACTTTCAACCCCACCTTCATCGACCTATTCGATGAAAGGAAGCAGCTTAGAAAAATGCCAAGTGTTGCAGTAAGCCAGTGGATTCAGAGAAATGTAGGGCCCAGCAAAGGATGACCAAAATCAGAAAGAGAAAAAGCATGCAAACGGAAGAAAAACATAAAGACTGCTAAAAAGCATCTGTCATGTATGAAAAAAATAAAAACAAAGTCAAATGTGGAACAGTTGGTGTGCAGACAGGATAATTTATTTCAGATTACAGAGAAATCGCAGGGATAAGAAACAGTTCCTTTGTGTCTATCTCCATGGAAGAATGTCCAGAAATTCTCCCAGAAATAACAAGTGACCATGGGACTTGTGTAAGTAAAGTCTAAGATCATTCTTGTCAGTGATGAGGTCATCTTTGAAAAGAAAGCTGAATTGAGTATTTATAAATCTGACAGACTAGATGTACTTCAAACAAGATTTTCAGAGGAAGCAGCAACAGACATGTTGATTGCATCGCGGATTTTCACTTTATATTCCGACACATTCCCGAAATGCATTTATCCAATCTGGATAAGGCAAAGGTTATAAGTATTATCCAACAGTTTAAGGAGAGATGAATTTGGAGAATGGTAAACTACAGACCAGTTCACCTGTCATCCGCAGTCAGGTATCTCTTGGACTCGATTACAAAGCACATGCTATTAGATATTTAGAAGGTAAAAACATAACTGGGGAGTGTGAGAATGCACCGATGAATGGAAAACCAGAAGTGACAAACATTTTTTTGGAATGGTTTGAAGATGATTCTTGTGGACATAGGCAATGAACAACAAATGGATAATGTATAGTTGGATATTCATGAGCTTTTTAAAAGAACTCACACACTGAGCTCATAAGAAAAGTTAAACTGAGAGGTATTAGGAAGAACATATGCAAATGGGAAAGAAAAATTAGGTTTACATTCATGTGAATGTATTTGGAAGATAGAGGATGTCGTACACCAGTTGCATCGAGTGTTAATGAGACTACACTTCGAATATTGTGTATCGCTCGGATTCCCAATCTAAGAAAGAATATACTGACTACAGAGGAACTGCAAAAGCTATTCTCCACATTAACCCCTAAGTTGGCAAGGTTGTCTGACGGGGTAACTCAGCCTGTAATCTGAAGTTTCGAAACATGAGAGGTGATCGTAGTGAATCTTAGAAACATCGAAAGGACTGAATAACAGAGGGACATGAGGAAGTACAAGTAGGCGAGATCTGGGAGAATCCCACGATATTCTACACGGACAAGTCAAACAGAATAATCAGCAAAGAGTCAGTGTTCATTAGAAACCAAAGGGGCAATCTGTGTGTCAAGCGGGAGAATATTGATGGATTGTAACATGAGACCTTCACATCTATTTTACTTGGGAGAAGGAGGATGCAGGTACAGAATTCAAGAAGATGGACTGGACAACTCTTGAACAGATTGATGTAAAATACGAGTAGGGATTTGAGGCTTTGTTCTGTACAAATTAGGACCAATCTCCATGTCTGAAAGAGTTGTATCACAGGCGGCTGTTGGGGTCAAGGGAGGAATGACCCTGATTGAATATTTTAATTAGAATCTGATCATAGGGGAGGTGCCAGAGAACTGGAGGACTGCGAATACGATTCCACTTCACAGTAAGGGTGGGAGAGATAGACAAGGGAACTATAGACGAGTGAGTATTAGATCACTGTTAAGGAAACTACAGGATAAAATAGGGAAGGAGAAAATCGAATTCCAATCAGAGTCACAAGGTTTGATCAGAGATAATCATCGTGACTTTATCAGAAGGAAGTCGCATCTAATGGATTTGATTGAATTAGTTTGAGGAGGTCGATTGTTTAGTTTTGTAAGAAGGTCTCTGACAAATTTCCAGCCGGGATACTGAGAAATAATGTAAAATCTCACAATATGAAGGATACCTTGACAGGTTACAAGGAGAAATGTCTTGATGGCAGCAGGCAGAGGGTGGTGGGAGAAGGCTGTTTGTGTGACTGGAGACCAGTGTCCACTGGTGTACCACAGGGATCAGTGCTGTGTCCCTTATTGTTTGTGTTATTCATAAAAAAAGATGTGAATGTGGAGAGGGCTAGGTGGAGAGGGGGGGAGGTGTGATAAGTAACTGTATGTTTGACATTAAGATTGACCGGATGGTTCGCAGTGAGGAGGAAGGACTTAAGTTACAGGAAGATGCAGATGATTGGTCAGATGGGCAAATGAATGGCAGATGGAATGTAACCCTGATAAATATGAGCTGATGCACTTTGGGAGAAGGAACCAGACAGGGGAGGACTCAATGAATGGCAGCACACTGGGAACCTCAGGGTGTGCTTCTCCACACATCCCTGAATGTGACTGGACAGGTTAATGGACTAGTTAAGAATTGGACCTTGGGTGTAGCATTTCCTAATCAGGAGTAGATTATAAGAGCAATACAGGGCTTTGGAGTACTGTATGTAGCTCTGGGAGCCACATTCCAGGAAAGATGTGATTGTACTGGAGAGGGTGCAGAGGTGATTCGCCAGGATGTTCCCTGGGATGGAGCATATCAGCTATGGAGATAGGCTGGATAAGCTCGTGTTGTTTTCTTTGGAGCAGAGAAAGCTGAGGGGTCAGGGATTCAGAAGGATAAGATTATGAGGGACATGGACAGGGTGGAAAGACAGCAGCTGTTCCTTTTAGTCAGAGGGTCAAGAACAAATGAGCACACTTTTAAAGTGAAAAGTTTGAGGTTCAGAGAGGATTTAAATATTTTTTTCACCTTGAGGATGTGGGGTTCTGGGATTACTTCCTGAGAAGGGGGATTATCACGGGTAACCTCACAATCATTAAAAAGTATTTGGACGAGCACGTGGAAGTGACATAACATTCCAGGCTATGGGCCTGGTGTAGGAAAGTGGGACTAATATAGATTGTGCTGTATTTCTGTTGGCACAGAGTCTGTGCTCCTGTGAGTGGATGGTGTGTAAGGTCAATTATTGAGCAGTCTAAGGCAGGAATTGATGGCTTTCTGAAGAGTTTTTCACAAGGGTTAAAAGAGTGAACTGTAATAGCTGGTTAAATTATGTCAATGTGAGAAATATGAGAAAACAAGTGCAGTTTCCTTACAGTTTGAAACCAGAGAATAGAGAATGGGAAACAGGGAAATGGCAGAACTATGAAGCCACTACTTCAGTTCTGTCTTCACAGAACTTTCAAACAATACAAGGAAAACCAAGTCTGGTGTGGGAAAATGATAGAGTACATTGAACATAGAACATAGTAAGTAAATGGTTGAGGAGAAATTATTGTGGCTGAAAGTGATGGTCATAGGCAACACTGACGGAGATTTATGAAATGGGAATTATGTTTGAGAAACAGAATGGGAGACAAATGAAAGAGAAACAATGGATGTAAAACATGTGGACTTTTAGAAAGATTTTGGTAAAGCTCCAAGCCCAATTTGCAAAATCAAATCTGAGTGGATTGGGGGCTAATATATGGCTATGTTTCCAGAATGGGACAGCTGGCAGGAAACGGTGAAAAGAAATAAACAGACTCGTCAAGCAACAGCCTGACATTGTCTGTAAGGTATGATTCTGTGAGTATGACCATATCGCAGACACCCCATTACCTACCCGGAATATCTCCTGTCTTATCAACAGGACGGACACAGCAGAATGGCGGCACAGTGGGATACAGTTAGAAGGGAATTGCTCTTGGAGTCCTCAACAGTGACTCTGTATCCCATGAAGTCTCATGGCATTACTTTGCACATGGGAAAGGAAACCTCCTGCTGATTACCATGTACCAGCCTCTCTGAACTGATGAATCAGTACTCCTCCATGCTGACCAACACTTGGAGGAAGCACTGAGGGTAGCACGGACGCAAGATCTACTCTGGGTGGGGGATTTCAATGTTCACCAACAAGAGTATCTCAGCGACAGCATTACAGCGAGCTGGCCAGGCCCCAAAGGATATAACTGCTCGACTGGTTCTGCAGCAGGTGGGGAAAGAACCAACATGAGGAAAATACAAACTTGAACACAGCCTTACTAATCTGCCAGTTACAGAAGTATCTGTCCATGATATGATCGGTAAGAGAGACCACCACATAGTCATTGTGGAGACAAAATCACACCTTCACATTGAGAATAACCTCCACCATTTTGGGTGGTACTATCACGTTGCTAAACAGGGCAGACTTCGAACAGATCTAGCAGCTCAAATCTGGATGTCCATAAGGTGTCGTGAGTCATCAATAGCAGCCAAGTTGTACTCCTGCATAACCTCATGGCCTCCCGCATATCCCCCTCACAATTGCCATCAATCTAGAGAATCAACATTGGTTCAGTGGAGTGTGCAGGATGGCAGGAGCAGCACCAGGCATACCTGATAATGGGGTGTCAGCCTGGTGAAGCCACCAATCAGGACTACTTATGCGCCAAACAGCATAAGCAGTAAGTAATAGACACAGCTAAGTGATCCCACAAGCAAAGGAACAGATCTAAGCTCTGCAGTCCTTCCACATCGAGCCGAGAAACGTTGGGGACAATTAAACAATTCACTGGAGGAAGAGATTCCACAAATAACCCCTTCCTCTATGATGGAAGAGCCCAGCACTTCAGTGTATAAGATAAGGCTGATTCATTCGCAAGAATCTTCAGTCAGAAATGCGGAGTGGATGATCCATCTCAGCCCCCTCCAGTGGTCCTCAGCAATTCAGTTACCAGTCATCAACCAATTTGGTTCAGTCCACACGATATCCAGAAACGATTGGAGATACTGGATACTCCATAGGGTCCATAATCCGACAACATTCTGGCAATAGTACTGACAACTTGTGCTCATAACTTGCCACTCCCCTAGCCAAACTATTTCAATACAGTTACAACAATGGTTTTTCCTGATTACGTGGAAAATTTCCCCAAGTAATCATTGCTCCTGTATGTAAAACGCAGAACAAATCCAATCCGGCCAATTGCCACCCTATCAGTCTCCTCTCGATCATCTGTAAAGTGGTGGAAGGTCTCAGTGTTTTTAAGTAGCACTTGCTCAGCAATGCCCTGGTCAATGACGCCCAGTTTGGGCTCCACCAGGGCCACTCAGCTCCTGATCTCATTACCGTGATTCAAACATGGACAAAAGAGCTGAATTCCAGAGGTGGGGTGAGAGCGATAGCCCTTTAAATCAAGGCTGCATTCGACTATGTGTGGTATCAAGGGGCCTTAGCAACACAGGAATCAATGGGCATCAGGGGCAAACTCTCCGCTGGTTAGAATCATACCTGACACGTAGGAAGGTGGTCATGGTTGATAAAGGTCAGTCAAGTCAGCTCCAAGTCTGTAGGAGTCCCTCGAGCAGTGACCGAAAACTTCTTCAGGGCTACTTCATCAATGACCTTCCCTCCATTTTAAGGTCAGCAGTGGGGATGTTCGCCAATGATTGTACAATGTTCTGCAACATTTGTGGCTCCTCAGATACTGAAGCAGTCTATGTTCAAACACGACAAGATCTGGAGAGTATCCAGGTTGACAAGTGGCAAGTAATATTCAGGCCACACGAATGCCAGGCCATGACCATCACCAGTAAAGTACAATCTAACCTGCACCTTGGCATTCAATGGTGTTACTATCACTGAATCACCCAGTGTCAAATTCCTGGTGGGTAATCATTGCTCAGAAACTCACTGGTCTCGCCACATGAACACAGTAACTATAAGGGCAGGTCCGAAGCTAGGAATACTGCGGCGAGTAACTCACATCCTGACTTCCAAACGTCTGTCCATCATCTACAATGCATAAGTCAGAGGTGTGATAGAAGACTCCCAATTTGCCTGGATGAGTGGAGTTCCAACAACACTCGAGAAGCTTTATACCATCCAGGACAAAGCAGCCAGTTTGACTGTCCCTTCATCCACAATGCTCCACCATCAACGCTCAGCAGCAGCAGCAGTGTTTTACTATCTACATGCTGCAATAAAATGATCCACCAAAGATCCTCAGAGACCATCTTCACAACTCCCATGTCTATCTAGAAGGACAAGGGCTACAGATGTATGGGAATACCATCATCTTCAGGTTCCCTCCAAGCCAGTCACCATCCTGACTTGGAATTTTATCACCGCTCCTTCACAGTCACTGGGTCAGAATCCTGGGATTCCCTCCCTAATGGCATTTGAGGTCAACCAAGCAGGTGGACTGCAGCGTTCAACAAGGCAGCTCACCACCACCTTCTCGAGGGCAACTAGGGACGGGCAATAAATGCTGGCCCAGCCAGTGACACCCAGATTCACGAAATAAATAAATAGAAATTAACAGAGGACGGTTGCTGAGGTGTCGCAGGGATCGGTGCTTGGGGCCCAGCTGTTCACAATGCCCTTTAAACATTTGGTTACTGGAATCAGATACAATATATCCCAGCCTGCTGACAGCACTAACGGATGTGGGATTGTGAATGGGTGAGGAGGTTATAAAAAAACACCGAGAAGACTAAGACAAGTGGAGTGATGGGTAAATACGTGACAGATGGAGAAAAATGTGGATAGAGGTGACGGTGTGCTCTTTGGTGGAAACGATAAATTGGCAGCCTACCATTTGAAAGGCATTGGTTGAAACATGTTGATCTACAAAGGGACGTATGCTCCTGTTTGTTGTTTCCATCTGCATAAACCTCTGAGGTCCCTGCAGTGCAGTGAGTTCTGTAACCAGAAGTCAATACTGGGCATGCCATTGGCACGCTGCACAGTGTACACAGACCCACCAAGTGGGGAGCTGCAACACTGAAAAGGATCTGCATCTCCTTGTACATCAGTCGCTGAAAGTAATATTGCCGAAACAGAAAGCAGTGAGGAGATAAATGGTGTGTGGATCTTCATTTCAGGGGGATGTGAGTCGAGGAGAAAAGGTGTCTTACTGCAGCTGTACAAGGCCTTGGTGAGATATCATCTTGAACATTGTGCACTATTGTGGGGAGTTTTGGTCTCCTTACCTAATAAAGGACAAACCTGACATTGAGGGAGAGCAGTGAAGGATGACCAGACTGGTCTCTGGGATGACGGGCTTGTTATGGGAGCAGAGTATGGGAGACTGGGCAAGTATTCCATGGGGTTTAGGAAAATGAGTGGAGATCTCAGTGAGATATATAAAACTCTGACAGGGTGAGACAGATTGGAAGCAGGGATGATAATTCCCCTGGCTGGGACTTGTAAAACAAGGGGCCACAGTATTAGATACAGGCAGTCACTCTGCATTGAGATGATAATAAATGTCTGCTCTCAATGACTCGGGAACCTGGGGAATTCTCTCGCACCTGGAAACCGAGACACTGATTATAAATAAGGATTTAGAGACAGTAAAGGGATAGTGGGAGAGCAGGAGTACGGTGTGGAAATGAAGGGCCAACCGTCATTATATTGAATTGGTTAGCAAACTCGATGGACCAAAGGTACTACTGCACCGCCTATTTTATAGCTTCCCAAGGTTATTCACATTAACGGATATGTAAATCATGTAGGGTAAGTGCATTGAGGAGAGTTTTTCCATGAACTAGAATGGGGAGGCTCAATGTGTTTTCCATTCCCAATGTTTCTGTGCAGTCTGTGGGAAAGCTCTGTAAATGCTGTCACAAGCTCTCAGATGTTAGGAAGGAGGTTTCTGCAGGGTCGACAGGACTGTGTTCCCATTCCCTTTTCCGACATTGATGCTGAGGCTGGGTTTTCTGTCCGGTTTCATACTTTCAGACCTCGGAGTAGTTTGCTTCGAACAGATCTGTTGGTCAAGTCTGGTAGCTTTAATGAGTTAGCATCAGGTAAAGTTCACGTGATTCTGACCCTGACATCTTCACCCACACTCGTCACTGAGCCATAGATGGTGTTGATGGTAATGACAGACTGAGGTGTTACCCTGGCAAAAAGTTACAGGTTGTGTTTGAATGCAGATCTGCTTCTCCTGCTTCTGTGATCTACAGCACTTCGTGAATACACAGTTTCGAGCTGCAATATCTGCAATGCAATTTTGCAGTCTGTTCCCCAATTCTCACTAAGACCCATTCACCCATCAGCCCTGCACTCAGTGACCTAACCTGGTTTCTGATGTGGAAATACTTCCATTTTCAAACTCTCATCCTGCTGAGGGTCTCTCTCCCCGGGTCTTGCTTCCAATCTGACACATTCCGCAAAAGCATTTAACTGATCTTAATTCAAATATTTAATTCACCTAAATATTTTTCATTGAGAAATACCAATCTGCTGTGTTTAAAGTGAATGTGTTTCCCCTGTTTCTTTACCTGACCATGATTAAGAGCTCTGTAGTGTCAGTGATGCCAGCCTTATGTAGTTTCAGAGCCAATGAATTCTCTGGAGTCCCAATCATCTTCACCACATTGTATATTTTCTCTTTTGGTTTGATGCCTTATCACTCATGGCTGCCTTGTTCTCCCTTGAGTATGTTTCAAGTTCTTTGGGTTGCATTTCTGGTATTATCTTCCGAATTTATCCCCAGAACCTCCTCCCATTGCTGCTCCATGGTCTTTCCTGCTCAGCTCCCCTTCCAATTAACTCTGGACAGCTTCGCCCGCATGTCTTTGTAGTTACATTGCTCAATTTTAACCACATTACATCTTGAAGAGAGCGCTAGATATAAACTGAAAGAAGGAGTTTTGGGAGACGGGACACGAAGAATAATTGGTGGATTTCTTAACTAGTTACAAAGGGAGAAGGAGAGAGAGGATAGAGATCTGGAGATGTGGAAAATGAGAAAGCTACATTATCGAAAGAAGTAGATGAACATCCCCCAATGTTTTGGCAATGACTGTGTGCTGTGGTCCTTGGTACAGTGCATGTACAACAGAGTAATATGTTCAAATGCTGAGTCTGATGCCAGAATATTTATCTCCAATAATATGACAGACACTAGCTTTGGAAAGAACCCACCAGGCCAACATATTGAAGTCCCGGTAGAAAGGGGATTAACTGAAATAAATTGGGACACCAGAATCAAGAATTTGGAGCACACATCCTGGTAAGAATGAGAGATTAGAGTTGGGAATCCCAGAAAAGGAGGGTTCGTTGAGAGGATCAAATCATGTTTTAATGTTTTATCAATTTTATACATCATATGCATCATTTTTCGTTAACTGTGTCTCTGTTGTTTATTTACAATGTGTTGCGCACATATGAAAAATGCGACTTATCTGCACACACACATTAATTAAACAGTGTATATAAAATCATTGTTCCACCATTGAAACTGTCCTGTTGTTGTGTTACGAGGATAGATTAGATTAGATTAGATTACTTAGTGTGGAAACAGGCCCTTCGGCCCAACAAGTCCGCACCGTCCCGCCTCAGGCAACTGAATGTGTGGAGTTTGCACGTTCTCCCCGTGTCGGCGTGGGTTTCCTCCGGGTGCTCCAGTTTCCTCCCACAGTCCAAAGATGTGCAGGTCAGGTGAATTGACCATCCTAAATTGCCCGTAGTGTAGGTAAGGGGTAGATGTTAGGGGTATGGGTGGGTTGCGCTTCGGCGGGGCGGTGTGGACTTGTTGGGCCGAAGGGCCTGTTTCCACACTAAGTAATCTAATCTAATCTAATCTATCCTCGTAACACAATAACAGGACAGTTTCAATGGTGGAAAAATGATTTTATATACACTGTTTAATCAATGTGTGTGTGCAGATAAGTCGCATTTTTCATATGTGCACAACACATTGTAAATAAACAACAGAACACCAACTAGCCACCAAAAGACATGATCCACTATCACTATGTTCCGTACATACAGACAAAGAAGGGCACCACTTTGACTGGGACAAAGCACACACACATACTAAGACAGGCAAGGACCTTCTTAGAGGAATCGTATTATAACCAGAAGTCCATCAATAAACGCATCAATTTAGATCCTGTCTACATTCTCTTGTTAAAATAACCGGAAATGACATCACCCAATTTAAGAAACCAAGACCTATAAATAGAGAGGTGGGACATACCACCAGCACTTCAGCAGATACTCCCACTGATGATGTCACCTCGTCATGGTGACGAAACTTCTGAAAACATACCTTCAAGCTCAGCGAGCTTACTTGCACAGATATAAATTGTTGTTTGTTGTTTATTAGTGGAATTTAGGAGTTCTCTATCGCTCACGTTTTGACAGATTATGATGTGAGGTGAGCTTTTCTAGGTGTGTGATTTTAATTAACAGAAGGGTTCGACATTGATGTCATAACAGTTTGGGGCCTTGTCGTGTGGCACTTGGACCGATCTGAACAGATTTGAGATACAACAGGTCGCAGCAAATTCCAACTCATTGCAATTAGTGACTTTGATCTTCAAATAAAACCAGTGGGAAAATTCGTTTAATTTTGTTACTTGTGGTTGGTTAAATGAAAAGCGAGGGAAATGGCTGTTCACATTACTAAAGAGGTTCCCAAATTTTCCAAGGAAGTTTAGAAAGACAGAAGGAGGACATTTGTTAGAATTAGCAAATAGGTTGGAATTGGGTTCAACCAGGGAGAAAAGGGAAGCTGAAATTGTAATGGAGTTGGTTAAGCACTTTGATGTATCAGAGAAACAGGCAACTGCAGTAGAGTTATAAAAACTTAAATTGCAAATGTGGCAACTGGAGTTAGAAGATAAATAAAGGGATGGAAACAGAGAGAGACGAAAGAGAAAGAGAGGAAAAAGAAAGAGAGAGGGGATTTGAAATTCAGAAGTTGGGAATTAGACAAGAAATTTAAATTAACAGGATGGAGATGAAGGGAGAACGTAGGGATGTATACAACTAGGTTAGTAACTTGCCATATTTCGTTGAGAAAATTGTCAAACCCTTTTTCATTTCATTTGAAAAAATGGCTAGGCAGATGACGTGTCCAGTGAACTTGTGGGTAATGCTAGTTCAGACTAAGCTGGTGGGCACAGCTGGTGAGGTATGTGCAGCGCTGTCAGATGAGGGATCAAGAGATTATCAAGATGTTAAATTGGTTATTTTGATTGGTTATGAATTGGTACTAGAAGCATATAGACAGAAGTTCAGAAAAATAGAGACGGAACCAGGTCAGACTTATATTGAGTTTGAAAGAATTAACAACAGTCATTTTGACAAGTGGGTGCTGGCCTTAAAAATGGATAAGACCTGTGAGGCCTGAAGGGAGATTAATCTGCTGGAGAAGTTAAAAGACTCACTTCCAGAGATAGTAAAAATTCATGTGAATGAATAGAAAGTTCAAGAAGTGAGCAGCGCGGCAGAAATGGCAGGTAAATATGCATTGTGCAATGTGATGAAATTTAGCTTCTGGCAGGAATTTCATCCCGTGAGGGATAGTAATTGGGAGAAGGGACGATCACACATTACAAAGCGAACAGTAGTTCACAATATTTTACCACAGGTGAAGAAAGGGGGTTGAAAGGTGGTGAAAGGCCTCAGGTGCTCTCACTATAAGGGAGTGGAACACATAAAATTACAGTGCTGGTGGTTTAGGAAGGGCACAGTGGAAAAGTTGTTTTTACTGCAGTAAACTGGGACACACCGTGCTGGGCGTTAAAGGAAGACACTTTGGGGAAAGATGCGGTCGAAGAGGCTAAGCCCAGTGGCAGTAGTGAAACTGGTAAAGGAGACCCCAAGTGGAGCCGAGGAGCTGCAGGAAATTGCACAGCCTAGGCAAGGGCTGGGTATAGAGGTAGTGCCTGATCTCTCAAAAGAATTCACCTCTGTGGATAAAGTTTACTCAGAAAGAACAGGGGGAGAACGACAAGAAGTTATAATTTTGTGAGATACGGGATCTGCTCAGTCTCTAATAGTTGAGAAGTGAGGCGCCAGAAAAGCACAACAGATCAGGCAGCATCCAGACAGCAGGACAATCGAATATCAGGCAGAAACCCATCGTCAGGAACATGGTGGGGGGACAAGGCGGCTGAAAGATAAATACGAGGGTAGTAGCTGAGCTGGTGGAAGGGTCATTGGGAAGGCAATAAGATGATGTAGGTGGGAGTGATAGTGATATGTCGGAGGATAGGGTGAAGTCGATAGGTGGAAAGGAAGAGGTCTAGTTAGGGCAGTCCAAGAGGGCAGTGCTAGGTTGTACGGTTGGATCTGGGAGAGGTTGGTGGAGGGGAGATTTGAAATTTGGTGAAGTCAACATTGATGCGGAACAGTTTGAGGGTTCCAGCTGTCCCACCACTGATAGGAGTCCTATCACCCTCCTCACCGACCTATCACCATCACACCCCACTTGCATCTACCTATCGCCTTCCAAGCTCCCTTCCACCCAGCTCCATCCCCACCCTCCCATTTATTTCTCAACCTCCTTCCCCCTCCCTTACCTCCCATTTTCCTGATGAAGGATTTATGCCTGAAACGTCAACGCCCCTGCCCCTCGGATGCTGCCGACGTGCTGTGCTTTTCCAGCCCCACACTTTTCAACTCTCATCTCCAGCATCTGCAGCCCTCACTCTCTCACCCTCTAATAGTAAGAGATGAAAGGTTTTTTCACTCTTTCTGGCATGTTCATCAAGAGTGTGTTAATTTGTGGAATGGGGACATAAATTAAGCATTCTCTTGTGTAACATCAGGATGGAATGCCAAATCAAGATTAGGGAAGTAACAGTGACAGTGAGTAACAGAGTGTCAGGTCCAGGAATACAGTTTGTTCTTGGGAACGATTTAGCAGGAGGTGAGGAGGGATAGGCACCCCTTGTGGTGGAGAAGCCAAAGGAAAACTAGGGAATTGGTGAGTTAAAAGAAAATTACCCAGGATTTTTTCCAGACTGTGTAGTAACAAGATCCCACTGTCATAAGTTACAGCAGGAAGGAAAACCGAACGAAAAAGACAAATGAATTGATGCTCAGTGAACTGACCCCCTGTTTGATGTAACGGTGCAGGAAAAACCTGAACAGGCAGAGGATCAGGCAGAGGGGTTTAGTCCTGAAAGGCTCATGGACTTACAACAGATATATACACACACATTCACACACACATACACATGCACACACACAGAAAAGGAATCAGAATATATTGTTGAACGAAGTTAACTTAAAGATAGAATCATAAAATTAAAATGGAGACCCCGATAGGTTACTGCAGAAGGGAAATGGTCCGACGTGCACCAGATTGTGTTAGCAGTAACGTACAGTGTTATGGGTAGCTCATAAACTAACTGCAGGCGGTCACTTAGGTGTATAGAAGACTCAGGCTAAGGTACAGAAGCATTTCCACTGTCCTGGAATGCACAAGGACGCTGTTAATTTTTGTTGTACGTGACATACTTCCCAAATGGTAGGTAAGTAACAGGCAGTAACAAAACCAGCACTTTTCTTGCCAATTCCTGCATTCGAAGAACTTGCACGTGTGTTATGATAAATTGTGTTGCTTCCCTTTCTAAAGTAAAAGTGGAAACCAATATTTGCTTACTTTCTTGGATGTGTCTACCAGATTTCCAGAGGCAATTCCATTATTGGAGTGCCAAGGCAAAAAGGGAGGTGGCGGAGTTGGTAGCTTTCTTTACACGCTGTGGGCTGCCCAGAGAGATTCAGTCAGACCAAGGGTCTCATTTTACCGCTCAGCTGTTTAAGGAAGTCATGGATGGCTTAGGCATACAGCACTTCAAATCAAGTGCGTCCCATCCTGAATCCCAGGGAGCCTTGTAAAGTAAGCATCAGATGCTGAAGACTATGTTAACAGCTACTGTCAGGGTTGGCCAAATGATTGTGATAAAGGTGTCCCATTGAAGTGTTTGCCATTAGTGATGTCCCAAATAAATCTACTCACTTTACTTCCTTTGAGTTAATATTCGTACATGAAGTGAGAGCTCCTCTGAAATTAATTAAATATAAATTGACAGGACCGAAGTCGGAAATCTCACACCTGGATTCTGTGTGTGAGGTGAAGGAGAGAGTAGATGGAGTAGGTGAGTTTGCTAAACAGTATCTGAAGAGCACAGCATAGAGTGAAGGAGGTGGCAGATACAAACTCTGAAACTTTGAAGATTTCCCGTGGGGATGACGTATTAGTATTGTCACCAGTGGTAAGAAATCCCTTCAAAGCCAGGTTTAGTGGCCCCATTCAAATAAAAAAAAATGTGGAGTCAGTTTAACTACCCAGTAAAGATACCAGAGATGACAAAATAACCTTTATCGAATATTTCATATGGATGAATAATGCACAAGCCACATTTAAGACTCAGAAACAGAGTTGTGGCCATATGAACAAATTTTGCAGCTTATCTTTATGATGTAGTGATCTTTAGCAAGTGATTGAAAGCTCACATGTTACAGTTGACCGATAATGTTGAATGATTACAAGAAGCAAACTCAGTAATAAACTTAAAGAAAACAGAATTCACGAAAGCAGTGGTAACATTCTTGGGATATGGCATTGGACATGGAAGGTTGACCCCATGGAACACAAATACGAAGGGCTTTGAGGAAATTCCATGACCATCCTCGAAGAAAGAGGTGCTTCGATTTTTGGAACTGAATGGATTCTATCGGAAGTTTGTCCCAAACTTCAGCAGCGTATTGTCACCTCTAATGGACTTATTAAAGAAGAACATTGAATTGTGGTGGATAGAACAATTCCAGGAGGCATTTGAGAATTTTAAAGCAGGATTAATCACCACATCAGTTTTAGCTACACCAAATATTCTGAAACCCTTTGAAAATTGTGTTTGATGCTTGGGATATAGGGGTCGGAGATGTATTGATACAGAAAGAGGATGACGGAATTGTATGGCTAATTGGCTACTTGTTGAAAAAACTCAATATCCACCAGAAAAAAAAAATACAAAATCTTCATTATTGAAAAAGAATGATTAATTTTCATACTGGCCAGACAATATTTTAATGTTTATATGACAAACAAATTGTCGGAGATGGTTGTGGACAACGACAAATCTCTCACATTTTTTGAAATATTTAAAGACCAGAATATGAGACTATTTAATTGGAGTCTTACCTTACCGACTTTAAACTCACAAACTGTACAGGCTGTGGCCCCTACAATGTGATAGCAGATGGGTTTTCGCCGATTTAAAGGAAAGCAGTGTAGATAAGATTAGACTTATTCCAGTGTTGTATTGGTGTGCAGAATTAATATGAATGATTTAACTGAGATTACTACTTTTGTATTTCATATAATTGGGATTAAGAATTAGAGGAAAACGAATGATGCCATCTTTTCATTCTGCTGGTTCATTTTATTTTCTGAAGCAGGAAGATGTTATGAAGCCAAAAGCATGTATGGGCACTTTAAGACAGATCGGCTTTTGTTGAATAGAAATTAAAGCCACAGATGCCAGCTAAAGGTCACACTGTTCCACATGTCACCATTAGCTGAGAAATGGATACCTGAGTTTTGGTTGCTGTTTTGACAGCCATCCAAATGCAACCAAAGAGTTTAAATAACGCTCAGGATACCAGAAATCAACAGAATTTGAATATTATTGTTTGGGCACCTGGACAGCAATCAAATTATGAGAATTATTATTTCATGGCGAGTATATAAATCCAGCATTTTGAACACTGGAGGGAGAGCTGCTGCCATCCAACAATAGAGCAACTGCTGTACAGCAGGAGTGCTAACTGACCATGTTAAACACTCTCTATCAAAGACACATTTTCATGTAAACCTACTTGCAATAAAAAAACATGACCCAGGGAGATCAGCAGCTGAAAGAGTGAACACAGCGGGAAAGATAGAGACTGTATGGTCTTGAGATTTTAATGTTTCATATGTGGATTGTTGGAACAGCATATTTTTACAGAGTTGGAGTCAGATAGTAAGTAGCTAAGAAAAGAGGGGCTTGTATTTGCGAATAGTTGTTGTTTAGTGTTCACTATTAAAGTTAAGAAACTAACTTGATAATTTTTGTTTTAATAGTGGAATGTAGGAGATCTCTGTCGCTCATATTTTAACAGATTACAAGGTGAGGCGAGCTTTTCTGGGTGTTTGGGTTTAATTAACAGAGAGGTTCGAGTCCACCTTATAAATATCCATCCACGCTAACCCCATTTCCCTGCAGTTGGCCCATATGCTTCCAGTCCTTTCCTATCCACATATTTATCCAAATGTTTTTGAAATGGGTTGTTAATTGGTTGTTCGTGGGTGGCACGGTAGCATAGTGGTTAGCACTGCTGCCTCACAGCGCCAGAGACCCGAGTTCAATTCCTGCCTCAGGCGACTGACTGTGTGGAGTTTGCACGTTCTCCCCGTGTCTGCGTGGGTTTCCTCCGGGTGCTCCGGTTTCCTCCCACAGTCCAAAGATGTGCAGGTCAGGTGGATTGGCCATGCTAAATTGCCCATAGTGTTAGGTAAGGGGTAGATGTAGGGGTATGGGTCGGTTGCGCTTCGGCGGGGCGGTGTGGACTTTTTGGGCCGAAGGGCCTGTTTCCACACTGTAAGTAATCTAATCTAATCTAATGTACCCCCCCTTAACCATATCTGCTGGCAACTCATCCCTGTACCAGCCCTCTGTATAAAGAAGTGGCCCCTCAGGTTCCCTTTTATTCCTTCCCCTTTAACCTTAAACTGATCCCCTCTAATCCTCGATTCTGTACACCTTGGAAAACGACTGAGAGCATTAACCCTATCCATACTCCTCGTGATTTTACACAGCTCTATAAGGACTCCCTCAGTCTCTTACACGCGAAAGAAAAGGTCCTAGCTTGTCCAACCTCTCCCTATAACTCAGACCATTGGGTCCTGGCAACGTCTTTGTAAATTTCTTCTGCACTCTTTCTAATTTAATAACATCGTCCCCATAACAAGGTGACAAACACTGAACACAATACTCCAAGTGCGGCCTTACCAAATTCCTGTGTAACTGTAACATTACTTCCCAACTTTTATACTCAATATCCTGCCTGGTGAATGCCATTGTGCCAAAAGCCTTCTTCACTGCCCTGCCGACCTGTGACTCCACTCTTAGAGAACCGTGCACCTGAACACCAAGGTCCCTCTGCCCACTGCACCCCTTAAGACCATTTACAATGAAACTCCTCCCTTGATTTCAGTTTCCAAAATGCAAGACCTCACGCTTCTATATTAAATTCCATTTGTCATTGCTCGGCCCATTTCCCCACCTGGTTAAGGTCCTGCTGCAACTTTTGATAAACATTCTCACTGATCACGCTCCCAATCACTTTAGTGTCATCTGCAAACTTACTAATCATACCTTCCATATTCTCAACCAAATAATAGATAACAAACAGCAATGGACCAAGCCTCCGGTCTGACAAACATCCTTCCACTCAACCCTCTGCTTTCTACCATCAAGCCAACTGTGTATCCAGTTGGCCAGTTCCCCCCGCATTCTACGAGATGTAACCTTCCTGAGCAGCCTGCCATGTGGAACCTAATCAAAGGCCTTACTGAAATCCATAGAGACTACATCTATCACTCTGCCCTCATCAAACGTCCTGGTAACTTCATCAAAGGACTCTAAGAAATTTGGGAAGCATAATCTCCCACTCACAAGTCTATGCTGACTGCTCTGAATCAAACCCTGTGTAAGTAATGGGTGCAGTCAATGGTATGCTGTCCTTCATTGTAAGATGATTCGAGTACATAAGTAAAGCCGTCTTCCTGCTGTTGTAGAGCCTTGCTGAGAGAGCATTCGGGGCACTCTCTACAGATTTGATGCTCTTTGTAAGGAATGATCTCCTTACCACAGACACGGGTGATGGTAACATGAGGATAGAGTGAATAAGCTGAGTGTTTAATCTGTAGAGCTGTGAGAGACGAAGAAATGGTGACGCTGAAACACGAGGAGTGGCAGCGATCACTTATTTGCAAAAGAGACATTGACAGGGAGAGAAATTCCATAATTTACCCAGGATTGATTGGTTTGATTGATTGCCACGTGTACCTCAGTACAGGGAAACACTTTGTTTTTGAGCAGTGGAGGATGATCATAGTAAGCATGGCCAGACAGATCATAGGGTGGAAATAGACCTGGACAGAGTAAGGCATACAGGTTACACTGAACAGGACATGCACTCGACAAGGTCAACATGAACAAGATCACCATTAACTGAACTTAGAGAGTCCATTCATCAGTCTAACGTGATTTTCCGAATAGTTTATTTGCCTAAATTAACTCTCGCTCCGTTATTGTGCAGTCGGTGTGTGAACCCTGTACTGAACCGTCATGTTGCTCACAATCCCCAATAGCAGCCACAATACCTTCCATCTGAAACAGGTAGCCATTCCAACCAGCTTCCGCCCTACATAGAGAACACCAGGCTGTCTTCTTGGAGATGGAAGATGCCTTCTTGAGACTTTACACAAGACATATGGCTTCCCTCCTCACCACTAGAAAACCATGTTAAAGTCCCACGTGTGTATCATAAACAACGGAGCCAAGAGGAACAACGTGGAACAGACAGTCTGTGCAGCCTCTGCCCCACTTGTTCATCATGTTAGAGCATCAATTAGGAGACAGTGAGGACTGCCAATGCTGGAGATCAGATTAGAGCATCAATTGCTGGAAAAGCACAGTGAGTCAAGCAGCATCCGAGGACCAGGAGAATCGACGCTTTGGGCATAAGACATTCATCAGGATTCAGCAAATATTACCTCATTCTGCCCCCGTGTAAGTGCATTGAGGTGGGAATGGCCTCCTGCTGTTCCTGTGTAAGTGACTCAGGGGAGTGATTGGCTTCAATCTCGTCTGATTGGACAGGACCAAGGGCCTGACTGGTTAACCCTGGTTCTGTTTGACAGCTCATTGTACTGACAATGTTGCAGCTTTAAGATGTTATTTTGTCCTGGTTTATTTTATGATAGAGATTGAACGATTGTTCCCAAGCTTGCCAGTTAAGACCACTTGAGTAACAGCTAGGGAGGCCTTCGGTTAATTTTATTTCAGCCTGAATGGGTGTGGCCAACTCTCACAGATTAGGATCTCTGGGTTTTGGTTTCTCAGTAACATCAGAAACTATTGGGGTCTCCACAGAGTTGGAAGCTTCAGTGGATGTCTCCTGGCTGCTACTCTCTCTGAAATTTCTCTTGATACTGTTTTTAATTCTTGGATTGGAGAAATGTTTGTGACAATCTGTGTCTGAATATTCCTTTTTGCCAAGGGCTGTGTTTATGGGATTTCCCTATATTGGAACAGTTCATTAGTAATAGTTCCTAGATCTATTATTCTGTTAACTTGTCCAATAAAATTACGTTATTCTAAATTCCTCTTTCTTTGGTTTCATTTTATCTTTCATGTTTAAGAAGATGGTGTTTAGCTTCACACCGAGTAGTTTGACCAGTCACATTGCATCTGGAACAGACACTTTACATTTCCTTTAAAATAAGAAAACATTAGAATCTAGGCTACCGCCTTCAAATATTTTCGAGGGGCTCTGGTGTGGCCCATCACACTCGACTCCTTCTCTTCCTGAGTAATAGGCTGGAGGCACTGAATGGGCTGTCCCTGTTTTTCTCCAATAGTGTCAATGGGCTGAACGGCTTCCTCATATTCCTGTGAAACCAGCGTGAGGTGTTGAATGAACTCTTGTTTTACTGTGGCAATGTGCAGTGCTCGCCAGTGCTGTTACATGAATGTTACGGACACTTTAACAGCACAAGTCTCAATGGAATCTGAATCCTGCTACACACGGACAAAGACCAGTTCAGGAGCTGACGGGGGACAAAATGTTCTGAACATTGTGGAACCTTCAGTGATCATCCCCACTTCTGATCTTATGGTGGGGAGGTTCAGGGTGGGGAGACATTGATGAAGCAGCTGAAGGTGTTTGTGAAGGGGAAGCTACCCTGAGGATCTCCCACAGAGGTGACCCAGGACTGAGATGATGAACATCTTCCTTTGTGCCATGTTTGACCCCAAACACTGGAGAGGTTACTCTGATTCCCATTAAGTTCAGTTTTGTTAAGCTCCTTTATGTCAACAGAAGTCAACCACTGCCTTGATATCGGGGTCAGTCATTTTTATCTGAACGCTTGACGCAACCTCTTTTGTTCACGTCAATAGGCCATGATGTAGGAGCAGCAAGTGTTTTCTTCAAACAGGTGATATTGAATGTCAGGATCACTCTTCTCAAGAGTGTTCGGGAAGCTAGATGACGGAACGTATTTGAAGAGGAGATAGATGGAAATTGACCTGTCAGAGAGTTGAGGGCGATGAAGAATTGGATAGGAAAGAAGATTTGAGACCAGGAGCAGATCAGTCATGATCTTAAAGAAGGGCAAGGCAGGCTTGGGGAGTGAACAACATGCCCCTGTTTCTGATGTTCTCCGATTCTGTTATTGGAAAGTTAGTGGGTGTTATTTTCATGAATGTTCTGTTATTGAATGTTGCAGACAGGGACGACCAGAGGATTTTGTGAGCCATCCCTGAGTGAGGTATGGGGGCTGTATTCACATTGAATCTGAGTGTACAACATGACCAACAAATAAAGCACAAGTTGCAGAGAGGGGAAGCTCTGTGAAGAGAGATGAGGGGCCTCTTTCATACCAAGCCTGAGTTTTCCAATTACATTTCCCAATTCACTTCAAACCGTGTGGGACAGTACTGAGGGGCTGAAATGTCTCCTGTGTTTCTGTGCAACAGGTTATAGGAGTAAGTAACCTCCAACTGCTCCTGTCTAGCGGGTTTGAGGGGCTGAATGGAACACAGGAACATGGGAGTGAGGAGCAGGAGTGGGTCATTAGATACTTTGAGCCTTCTCCACCAGACACTAAAATTGTAGCTGATCAGGTTGTGGTCTCAGCTCCACTTTCCTGTCTGCGTCCCATTGTGCACTTCTTTGTCAAATATTTAACTAACGCAGCTTTCAATCAATGTGAACATAGAGACACGATAACCTTCCACTGAAGAGAATTCCGACTTGAAAAGTCCTTTCAGAATTATTCATCATCCATCTTATAGAATCAGAGAGTCATGCAGAATGGAAACAGACCCATTAGTCCAATCTGTTCACTCCGATCAGATATCAAATCTGATTTAGTCCCATTTGCCAGCATTTGGCCAATATTCCTCCTGTGATTGTACCCGCCTTGACCACTTCCTCTGACTGCACTTTCTGTCCACACACCACTCTCTGTGTGAAATATTTACCTTCTCGTCCCTTCTAAATCATTCGCCCTCTCCCCTCCAACCTCTGCTGTCTTGTTCTGGACTCCCCTATCCTTGGGAGTAGAACATGGCTGTTCAGAATATCCATGTCCCTGATGATTTTATAAACCTCTATAATGTTGCCTCTCATCCTCTCACACTCCAGGGGGAAGCACCTCAACGTAATTAGCCTCTCCCTAAAGCTCAAACCTCCAGTCCTGGAACATCCGTGTAAGTCATTTCTGCAGAAAACTGAGTTGTACGCAGTATTCTTAAAGCGGCCTCACCAACATCCTGTATAGATGCAATCTGCCACTACAACTCCTATACTCAATGCTCTGACTGATTAAGGCAAATGTGCCAAATGTGTTCAGCACCACTCTGTCTACCTGCGACTCACTGCTACAGGTGATCATGTACGTAAACATTAGAAAGTTAACAGGATGGTAGTGCCAGCAGATAGGAGGACCAGTGATACATTAATCATTATTGAGATTAGATTGTGTTGGAAACATGAGCTTAACATGTCAGGAAGTGAAATCAAATCAATGGGTTCAGGGTGATTAATATACAAAATAACAGATAGCCCGGAGTGAGTTACAGACTGGAATCGAATCGAGGCGTTCAGGTGGTTAATATACAGAATACCAGATACCCCGGAGCGAGTTACAATCTGGAATCTAATCAAGGGGTTCAGGGTGGTTTATATACGAATAACAGATACCCGGGATTGAGTTACAATCTGGAATCGAATCAAGGGGTTCAGAGTGGTTTATATACGAATAACAGATACCCCGGATTGAGTTACAATCTGGAATCTAATCGAGGGATTCAGGGTGGTTTATATAGAGAATAACAGGTAGCCCGCAGTGAGTTACAGCCTGGAATCTAATTGCAGGGTTCAGGGTGGTTTATATACAGAATAACAGATAGCCCAGAGTGAGTTACAGCCTGGAATCCAATTGAGGGGTTCAGGGTTGTTCATAAACAGAATAACAGGTAGCCTGGAATGTGTTACAGGTTGGAACCTAATCGAGTGGTTTAGGATGGTTTATGTACAGAATAACAGATGCCATGGAGTGAGTTACAGTCTGGAATCTAATCGAGGAGTTCAGGGTGGTTTATATACGGAATAACAGATAGCCTGGAGTGTGTTACAGATTGGAAACTAATCGAGGGATTTAGGATGGTTTATGTACAGAATAACAGATAGCCCGGAGGGAGTTACAGCCTGGAATCTAATCGAGGGATATGTTAACCTTTTTATGTGAAATAACTTGTAACTGGGAGTGAGTCATAAAGTGTACTATTGGCCAAGTGGTTTCAAATCTTGACTCAAATAAACATAATGCAGTCACAAACTACACAACTTTACTGACTCCCAACTTTCCTTGTTTGAGGACTATCCTCCTCTGTTTTCCCCTTACACTGAAAGTATTAATATACCTTTTATACTGCACTGACATTCTGGTTATAGTGCTACCTATCTCTCACTGTCTCATTTATATTCAATCCTGTTGAAAGATACTTAAACCAACAGAGACACAAAGTTCCAGAAAAGCTTTGTTCAATTGCAGGTGCATTATTTTCTTTTATTTGTAGATAACACATAATTTGAACCCACAGAAGGTCAGTGTGGAATTTGAGCAACCCTTCAATTTGGGATGAGGCCTAGCCAGGCAGGATTCTGATTCAACGCTGCAAATCTACAATTCAGTGGCTGAGTTCTATCAGGTTTTGTATAGTATGTCTCTCTCATATATTAGGAGATTGGAAAGTAAGGCAGACCTTACTGGAATGTCACATTGTCTCTCCGCATTCACTGTAAAAAGGTTCTGGGATTTGCATTTTATTCAACTTCAAAGTGCTGTCTCCATTTCCTATCTCTGCTGGCATCAATGAATGGAAATGGCTTTTGACACGTTGCCCCCTCTCCCTTGCTGAATGTATTCCTGACAGAAATCGGTCAGGCAAACGTTTTAGATTTGTCCACAGCCAACATTTTATATCAGTAAAACTACACGACTACTGTGTGCAGTTCTGATCTCCAAATTTGAGGAAAGACATTCTGGCTATTGAGGGAGTGCACCGTAGGTTCACGAGGTGAATTCCTGGGATGGTGGGATTTCCTTACACTGAAAGACTGAAGCGACTGGGCTTGTATACCCTTGAGTTTAGAAGACTGAGAGGGGATCGGATTGAGACGTATAAGATGAAAGGATTGGACATTCTGGCAGCAGGAAACATGCTTCCGCTGAGGGGTGAGTGCCGAACCAGAGGACACAGCTTAGAAATACGGGGTAGACCATTTAGGACAGAGATGAGGAGAAACTTCTTCACCCAGAGAGTGGTGGCTGTGCGGAATGCTCTGCCCCAGAGGGCAGTTGAAGCCCAGTCTTTGGATTCATTTAAGAAAGAGTTGGATAGAGCTCTCAAAGATAGATGAATCAAGGGTTATGGAGATAAGGTAGGAACAGGATACTGATTAGGAATGATCAGCCATGATCATATTGAATAGCGGTGCAGGCTCGAAGGGCTGAATGGCCTACTCTTGCACCTATTGTCTTTGTCTATTGTCTATTGAGTGTGTATAAATTAGGAAAAGCAGGAGAGACTGGCAATATCAATGCAGTTTGAAAATATATAAACCATTGAATACGCACACAGAATCACACACAAACAGACATGCACAGACACACCGAATCACACACACAGAGATACAGACACCTTCCAGGAGCTGTCTCCATTTCCTATCTTGCAAGAGAATTCATGTTATGATGATGCATTCATGCAGGACAGTAAACAGCTTTTGAGACTTTCCCCATTGTGACAGAAGTTCAGCCCCAATTTGAAACTTGGAGATATGTAACAGGACAGAAATGAACCAGGAGCTTTCTGTGTTCTTGCTCTCAATGTAACATTTGACCATTTAGTTTATCTTGTCTTCGGCCGAACATCCAACAAGGATCACTTCACAGATCCAATAACAGATCCCCAGGAGTGAGTTCCAGACTGGAATCTAATTGAGGCGTTTAGGGTTTACACACAGCAGAAGAGATACCCAGGAGTGAGTTACAGACTGGGATCTAATCGAGGGGTTCCGGGTGGTTTACATACAGAACAACAGATAACAAGGAATGAGTCACAAAATCACGGAGTCATACAGTCATAGAGATGTACAGCATGGAAACAGGCCCTTTGGTCCAACCCGACCATGCCGACCAGATATCCTAACCTACTCTAGTCTCTTTTTCAAGCACTTGGCCCATCTCCCTCCAAACCTTCCCATTCATATACCCATCGAACTGCATTTTAAATGTTGCAATTATACCAGCCCCCACCACTTCCTCTGACAGTTCATTCCATTCATGTACCACCCTCTGAGTGAACAAGTTGCCCCTTAGGACTCTTTCATATTACCTCTCACACTAAACCCTTTTGTTCTTTACTCCCCACCCCAAGGAAAAGACTTTGTCTATTTATCCTATCCATGCCCGTCATGATTTTATAAACCTTGATAAGATCACCCCTCAGCCTCCAACACTCCAGGGAAAACAGCCCCAGCCTATACAGCCTCTCCCTGTGGCTCAAATCCTCTAACCCTGGCATCCTCCTTGTAAATCTTTTATGAACTCTTCCAAGTTTCACAACATCCTTCCGATAGGAAGGAGACCTGAATTGCATGCCATATTCCAACAGTGGCCTAACCCATGTCCAGTCCAGCCACAACATGACCTCTCAATGTCTATACTCAAAACACTGACCAATAAAGGAAAGCATACCAAACGCTGCCTTCATTATCTTATCCACCTGCCACTCTACTCTCACGGAGCTACGAACCTGCACTTCAAAGTCTCTTGGTTCAGCAACTCTCCCTCGGACTTGACCATTAAGATATAAGTCCTGCTCAAATTTGCTTTCTCAAAATGCAGCGCCTTGTGTTTATCGAAGTGGAATAGAATTGAAGGTTTTGGGGTGTTTTTGAAACATGCCAGTCACATGTACATGAAAGTGAGTTACACATTGGAATCTAATAGAGAGGATTCCGGGTGATTCATATAATCCCGACAGTGGGGAAACAAGCCCTTCAGCCCAACAAGACCACACTGATCCACAGAAGAATAACCCATCCAGATCCACTTCCCCACATTTACCCCTGACTAATGCACCTCAGCTACACATCCCTGAACACTGTGGACAAATTTGGCAGGGTTTGGATTGGATGGTTAATATACAGAATAACAGATACTCAGGAGTATGATACAGACTGGAATCTAATCAAACGATTGAAGTGGCTAATGTACAGAGTCCCTTAAAATTGGAAGTCAGTTACAGATTGGAATTTTATGAAGGGATTCAGGACGATTATGTGTACAATAACAGATACCCCAGAGTGAATTACAAACTGGAATCTAATCGAGGGTTTCAGGGTGGTTTATATGCAGAATAACAGGTCGCCCGGAGTGAGTTATAGAGTCATAGAATCATCGAGATGTACAGCATGGAAACAAACCCTTAGGTCCAACCTGTCAATGCCGACCAGATATCCCAACCCAATCTAGTCCCACCTGGCAGCACCTGGCCCATGTCCCTCCAAACCCTTCTTATTCATATACTCATCCAAATTCGTCTTAAATGTTGCAATTGTACCAGCCTCCACCACTTCCTCTAGCAGCTCACTCCATACACGTACCACCTTCTGCGTGAAAACGTTGTCCCTTAGGACTCTTTCATATCTTTCCCCTCTCAAACTAAACTTATGCCCTGTGGTTCTGGACTCCCTTACCCCAGGGTAAACCTCGACAAGTTCACCCCTGAGCCTCCGACACTCCAGGGAAAACAACCCCAGACTGTTCAGCCTGTCCCTGTAGCTCCAATCCTCCAACGCTGGCAACATCCTTGTAAATCATTTCTGAACCCTTTCAAGTTTCACAACATCTTTCCGACAGGAAGGAGACCAGAATTGCACGCAATACTCCAAGAGTGACCTAACCAATGTCCTGTACAGCTGCAACATGACCTCCTAACTCCTGTAATCGGTACTCTGACCAATAAAGGAAAGCATACAAAACGCCTTCTTCACTATCCTATCTACCTGCGACTCCACTTTCAAGGAGCTATGAACCTGCACTCCAAGGTCTCTCTGTTCAGCAACACACCCTAGGACCTTACCATTAAATGTAGAAGTCCTGCTAAGATTTGCTTTCCCAAAATGCAGCACCTCGCATTTATCTGAATTAAACTCCATCTGTCACTTCTCAGCCCATTGGCCCATCTGGTCGAGATCCTGTTATAATCTGAGGAAACCCTCTTCGATGTCCACTACACCTGCAATTTTGGTGTCATCTGTAAACTTACTAACTGTACCTCTTATGCTCGCATCCAAATCATTTATGTAAATGACAAAAAGTAGAGGGCCCAACACTGATCCTTGTGGCACTTCACTGGTCATAGGCCTCCAGTCTGAAAAACAACCCTCCACCACCACCCTCTGTCTTCTACCTTTGAGCCAGTTCTGTATGTAAATGGCGACTTCGCCCTGTATTCCATGAGATCTAACCTTGCTAATCAGTGTCCCATGGGGAACCTTGTCGAATGCCTTACTGAAGTTCATATGGATCACATCTACTGCTTTGCCCTTATCAATCTTCTTTTTTACTTCTTCAAAAAACTCAATCAAGTTTGTGAGACATGATTTCCCACGCACAAAGCCATGTTAACTATCCCGCATCAGTCCTTGCCTTTCCAAATTCATGTACATCCTGTCCCTCAGGATTCCCTCCAACAACTTTCCCACTGCCGAGGTCAGGCTCACTGGTTTATAGTTCCCTGGCTTGTCTTTACCGCCCTTCTTAATCATTGGCACCACGTTTGCCAACCTCCAGTCTTATAGCATCTCACCTGTGACAATCGATGATACAAATATCTCAGCAAGAGGCCCAGCAATCACTTCTCTAGCTTCCCACAGAGTTCTCAGGTACACCTGATCAGGTCCTGGGGATTTATCCACCTTTTACCATTTCAAGAAATCCAGCACTTTCTCCTCTGTATATCTGCAACATTTTGCAAGATGTCACCATCGATTTCCCTGCAGTCTATATCTTCCATATCCTTTTCCACAGTAAATACTGATGCAAAATATTCATTTAATATCTCTCCCATTTATTGTGGCTCCACACAAAGGCCGCCTTACTGATCTTAGAGGGGCCCTATTCTCTCCCTAGTTACACTTTGGTCTTAATATATTTGTAAAAACACTTTGGAATCTCCTTAATTCTATTTTCCAAAGCTATCTCATGTCCGCGTTTTGCCCTCCTGATTTCCCTCTTAAGTATACTCCTACTTCCTTTCTACTCTTCTAAGGATTCACTCGATCGATCCTGACTATACCTGACATATGCTTCCTTCTTTTTCTGAACGAAACCCTCAATTTCTTTAGTCAGCCAGCATTCCCAATAACTACCAGCCTTCCCTTTCAACCCTGACAGGAAGTTACAGCCTGGAATCTAATTGAGGGGTTCAGGGTGGTTTATATCCAGAATAACAGATATTCTGGGGTGTGTTACAGCCTGGAATGTAATTGAGGGGTTCAAGGAGGTTAGTATACAGAATAACAGATAGCGCGGAGTGAGTTACTGTCTGGAAGCTAATCAATGTCTGTTCACTTTAAGATAGGACGGGTTTTGCTGAATCGAAAGTACAGCCACAGATGCCAGCTAAAGGTCAGACTGTTCCAAATGTAACAATTAGATGGGAAATGGAAGCCTGAGTTTTGGTTTTTTTTTGACAGCAATTGAAATGCAATCAAAGAGTTTAAATAATGCTCAGAATATCCGATGCCAATGGAATTTGAATATTATTGTTCGTACACCTGGAAATCAATCAAATTATGAGAATTATTGTATCATTGGAAGTAAATAAATCCAGCATTTGAACACTGGAGGGAGAGCTGCTGCCATCCAACAGCAGAGTAACTGCTGTAGAGCAGGAGTGCTAACTGACCATCTCAAACACTCTCCATCAAAGACACATGTTCATGTAAAACATACTTGCAGTTAAAAAAAAATGACCCAGGGAGATCAGCAGCTGAAAGAGTGCAGACAGCGGGGAAGATAGAGACTGTGTGGTCTTGAGATTGTAACGTTTAATATGTGGGTTGTTGGAACAGTATATTTTTTACAGAGTTGGAGTCAGATAGTAAGTAGCAAAGAAAAGAGGGGCTTGTATTTGCGAATAGTTTTTGTTTAGTGTTCACTATTAAAGTTAAGAAACTAACTTGCCATTTTTTGTTTAAATAGTGGAATGTAGGAGATCTGTATCACTCATATGTTAACAGATTACGAGGTGAGGCCAGCTTTTCTGGGTGTTTGGTTTTAATTAACAAAGAGGTTCGACTCCACCTTGTAAATGTACATTCATACTAACCCCATTTCCCTGCAGTTGTCCCATATCCTTCTAATCCTTTCCTATCGACATATTTATCCAAATGCTTTTGAAACGTTGTTAATGCATCCCCCTCAGGCACATCTTCTGGCAGCTCATCCAAGTACCAGCCATTTATGTAAATAAATGGTCCCTCAGGTTCCCTTTTATTCCTTTCCCTTTAACCTGAAACTGATCCCCATTCCTCCTCGATTCTCTAAACTTTGGAAAAGACTGAGAGCATTCACCCTATCCATATCCCTCATGATCTTATACAGCTCTATAAGGACTTCCTCATTCTCCTACACTCTAAAGAAAAGGTCAAAGCTTGTCCAACCTCTCCCTATAACTCGGACCATTGGGTCCTGGCAATGTCCTTGTAAATTTCTTCTGCACTCTTTCTAATTACATTTTATCCTCCCTATAACAAGTTGACAAAACTGAACACAATCCTCCAAGTGCGGCCTTACCAAAGTCCTGCGTAACTGCAACATAAATTCCCAACTTCTATACTCAATGTCCTGCCTGACGAAGGCCAGTGTGTCAAAAGCCTTCTTCACTGCCCTGTCTACCTGTGACTCCACTCTCAGTGAACCGTGCACCTGAATTCCACGGTCTCTCTGCCCACTACACCCCTTAAGGCCCGCCCATTCACTGTGAAACTCCTACCTTGATTTGAGATTCCAAACTGCAAGACCTCACAATTCTATATTAAATTCCATTTGCCATTTCTCAGCCCACTTCCCCACCTGATTAAGGTCCTGCTGCAATTTCTGATAAATGTCCTCACTGATCATGCTGCCATTTATTTTAGTGTCATCTGCAAACTTACTATTCATGCCTTGTATATTCTCATCCAAATCAGAGATAACTAAAAGCTATGGACCCAACCTCCAGTCTAACAAGCTTCCTACCATCAACCCAACTGTGTATCCAATTGGCCAGTTCCCCCAGTATTCTACGTGATTGAACCTTCCTGAGCAGCCTGCCATGTGGAAACTTATCATAGGCCATACTGAAATCCAAAGAGACTACATTTACCGCTCTGCCCTCATTCACCTTCTTGGTCACTTCACCAAAGGACTCTAAGAAATTTGGGATGCATGATCTCCCACTCACAAGTCTATGCTGACTGCTCCGAATCAAACCTTGTGTAAGTAATGGGTGCAGTCAATATTATGCTGTCCTTCATTGTAAGATGATCAGAGTACATAAGTAAAGCCATCTTCCTGCTGTTGTAGAGCCTTGCTGAGAGAGCATTGGGGCACTCTCTACAGATTTGATCTCCTTTTTAAGGAATGATCTCCTTACCACAGACACGGGTGATGGTAACATGAGGATAGAGTGAATAAGCTGAATGTTTAATCTGTAGAGCTGTGAGAGACGAAGAAATGGTGATGCTGAAACACGAGGAGTGGCAGCGATCACTTATTTCCAAAACAGACAGTGACAGGGAGAGAAATTCCATAATTTACCCAGGATTGATTGGTTTGATTTATTGTCACGTGTACCTCAGTACAGGGAAACACTTTGTTTATGAGCAGTGGAGGAAGATCATAGTAAGCATGGCCAGACAGATCATAGGGTGGAAATAGACTTGGACAGAGTAAGGCATACAGGTTACACTGAACAGGACATGCACTAGACAAGGTCAACATGAACAAGATCAGCATTATTTGATCTTAGAGAGTCAATTCATCAGTCTAACGTGACCTTTCTAATAGTTTATATGCCTAAATTAACTCTCCCCACGTTATTGTGCAGTCGGCGTGTGAACCCTGTACTGAACGTCAGATTGCTCACAATCCCCAACAGCAGCCACAATACCTTCCATCTGAAACAGGTAGACATTCCCACCAGATTCCACCCTACATAGAGAACACCAGACTGCCTTCTCAGAGATGAAAGATGCCTTCTTGAGACTTCGCACAAGACATATGGCTTCCCTGCTCACCTCTTGAAAACCACGTTAAAGTCCCACGTGTGTATCATAAGCAACAGAGCCAAGAGGAACATCGTGGAGCACTCTGTCTGTGCAGCCTCTGCTCCACTTGTTCATCATGTTAGAGCATCATTCAGGAAACACTTAAGACTGCCGATGCTGGAGATCAGAGAAGAGAGTCGATTGCTGGAAAAGCACAGCGGGTCAGACAGCATCCTTGAAGCAGGCGAATCGACGTATTGGGCATAAGACATTCATCAGGAATCAGAATCAATTTCCTCATTCTGCCCCCGTGTAAGTGTATTGAGGTGGGAATGGCCTCCTGCTGTTCCTGTATAAGTGACTCAAGGGACTGACTGGCTTCTTCCTTGTCCAATTGGGCAGGGCCAAAGGACTGACTGGGTTATCCCTGGTTCCTGTTTGACAGCTCGATGTACTGACAAGTGTGATGGTGCTGCAGCTTTAAGAGGTTATTTTGTCCGGGTTTCCTTTAAGAGAGATTGAACGATCGTGACGAAGCTGGTTAGTTAAGACCACTTGAGTAACAGCGAGGGAGGCCTTGGGTTTATTTTAATGCAGCCTGAATGGGTGTGGCCAGCTCTCACAGATTAGGATCACTGGGTTTTGGTTTCTCAGTAACATCAGAACCTATTGGGCTCTCCATAGAGTTGGAAGCTTCAGTAAATGTCTCCTGGCTGCTACTCTCTCTGAATTTTCTCTTGATGCTGTTTTTAATTCCTGGATTGGATAAATATTTGTGACATTCTATGTCTGAATATTTCTTTTTGCCAAGGGCTGTGTTTATGGGATTTCCCTATATTGGAACAGTTCATTAGTAATAGTTCCTAGATCTATTATTCTGTTAAGCTGTCCAATAGAATTACGTTATTCTAAATTCCTCTTTCTGTGGTGTTATTTCTTCTTTCATGTTGAAATAGATGGTATTTTGCTTCACACCGAGGAGTTTGACCAGTCACATTGCATCTGGAACAGATACTTTTCATTTCCTTTAAATTAAGAAAACATAAAAGTCTAGGATGTTGCCTTCAAATATTTTCGAGGGGCTCTAGTCCATCACACTAGACTCCTTCTCTTCCTGAGTAATAAGCTGGAGGCACTGAATGGGCTATCCCTGTTCTTCTCCAATAATGTCAATGGGCTGAATGGCTTCCTCATATTCCCGTGAAACCAGTGTGAGGTGCTGAATGAACTCTTGTTTTACTGTGGCAATGTGCAGTGTCAGGCAGTGCTGTTACATGATTGTTACTGATACTTTAATAGCACACGCCTGAATGGAGTCTGGGTCTTGTTGCACATGGACACAGACCAGTTCAGGAGCTGATGGGGGACAAAACGTTCTGAACATTGTGGAATCTTCAGTGACCATCCCCACTTCTGATCTTATGGTGGGAAAGGTGGGGGCGGGGAGACATTGATGAAGCAGCTGAAGATGTTTGTGAAGAGGAAGCTACCCTGAGGATCTCCCACAGAGGTGACCCAGGACTGAGATGGTGAACATCTTCCTTTGTGCCAGGTTTGACCCCAAACACTGGAGAGGTTACTCTGATTCCCATTAAGTTCAGCTCCTTGATGTCAACAGAAGTCAACCATTGTCTTGATATCAGGGCCAGTCATTTTTACCGGCAACCTTGTCTCAACCTCTTTTGTTCATATCAATAAACCATGATATAGGAGCAGCAAGTGTTTTCTTCAGACAGGTGGGATTGAATGTCAGGATTTCTCTTCTCAAGAGTGTTCGGGGAGCGAGATGACTGAAAGTATTTGAAGACGAGGTAGATGGATATTGACCTGTCAGAGAGGTGAGGGCTATGAAGAATTGGGTATGAAAGAGGATTTGAGGCCAGAAGCAGATCAGCCATGATCTTCGTGAAGGGCAAGGCACGTTTGGGGAGTGAACGACATGCCGCTGTTTCTGATGCTCTCACATTCTGTTATTGGAATGTTAGTGAGTGTTATTTTTATGAATGTTCTGGTATTGCATATTGCAGTCAGGGAGACCAGGTGATTTTGTGAGCCATCTCTGGGTGAGGTATGTGGGCTGTTTTCACAGTGAATCTGGGTCTACAACATGATCAACAAATGGAGCTCAAGCTGCAGATAGGGGAAGCTTTCTAAAGAAAGATGAGGGGCCTCTTTCATACCCAGCCTGGATTTTCCAATTACATTTCCCAAATCACCTCAAAGCATGTGGGACAGTCTTGAGGGACTGAATGGTCTCCTCTGTTTCTGTACAACAGGTTATAGGAGCAAGTGGCCTCCAACTGTTCCTGTCTAGCAGGTTTGAGGGGCTGAATGGAACACAGGAACATTGGACTGAGGAGCAGGAGTGGGTCATTAGATACTTTGAGCCTTCTCCACCAGGCAGTAAGATTGTGGCTGATCAGATTGGGGCCTCAGCTCCACTTTCCTGTCTGTATCCCATTATCCGTGACTCACTTCTTTGTCAAATATTTCACTAATGCAGCTTTCAATCAATGTAAACATAGAGGCATGATAAACTTCCAGAGAAGAGAAGTACGACTTGAAAGGACCTTACAGAATTTTTCATCATCCCTCTTATAGAATCAGAGAGTCATGCAGAATGGAAACAGACCAGTTAGTCCAATCTGTTCACTCCGATCAGATATCAAATCCGATCCAGTCCCATTTGCCAGCATTTGGTAAATATCCCTCTTCTTTCAGATACTTTTTAAATGTGCGATTGTAACCACCTTCACTACTTCCTCTGACAGCACTTTCTGTACACACACCACTCTCTGAGTGAAACATTTACCTTCAGGTCCCTTCTAAATTATTCGCCCTCCCACCTTCAACCTCTGCCCTCTTGTTCTGGACTCCCCAATCCTGGAGAGCAGAACGTGGCTGTTCAGAATATCCATGCACCTGATGGTTTTATAAACCTCTATAATGTCACCCCTAAGCCTCTGACACTCCAGGGGGAAACACCTCAACCTAACCAGCCTCTCCCTTTAGCTCAAGCCTCCAGTCCTGGAACATCCGTGTAAGTCATTTCTGCAGAAAACCGAGTTGTATGCAGTATTCTTAAAGTGACCTCACCAACATCCTGTACAGATGCAACATACCACCACAACTCCTATACTCAATCCTCTGACTGATTAAGGCAAATGTGCCAAATGTGTTCTGCACCACTCTGTCTACCTGCAACTCCACGTTCAAGGAACAATGAACCTGCAGCCCTATGCCCCTTTGTTTCACAACATGCCCCAGGACCTGACCATGAAGTATATAATATCTGCCCTGATTTGCCTTCCCAAAATGCAAAGCTTCATATTTATCTAAATTAAACTTCATCTGTTACTCCTTGACCCTTTGTCTCATCTAATTGTGGTCTTGTTGTACTCTGAGATAATCGACTACACCACCTTTCTGATGTCATCTGTAAACGTACTAACTATTGCCCCAATATTCACATCTAAATCCTTTACATAAATGATGAAATGCAGTGAACTCAGTACTGATACTTGCAGCACACTGCTGGTCACAAGCCTCCAGGCTGAAAAATATCCCTCTTCCTTCACGCCATTTGTGACTATCTTATGTGACTGTAACTTACTAATCTGTCTACCAATCAGGATGAAATACTAGCTGTGAAGGAAGGCTGAGTAGGTTAGGTTTATTTTCACTAGATAAAAGGAGATTGGGGGGGACCTGATTGAGGTTTCCAAAATCATGAAGGGTATAGACAGGGTGGATAGAGACAAGCTTTTTCCCAGGGTGAAGGATTCAATAACGAGAGGTCGTGCTTTCAAAGTGAGAGGTGGAAAGTTTAAGGGGGATACACGCGGTAAGTACTTCACACAGAGGGTGGTGGGCATTTGGAACACGTTGCCAGCAGAGGTGGTAGAGGCAGGCACGGTCGATTCATTTAAGATGTGTCTGGACAGATGCAGGAGTAGGTGGGGAGCAGAGGGATACAGATGCTTAAGAATTGACCGACAGATTTAGACAGTACATTTGGATCGGTTCAGGCTTGGAGGGCGAAGGGCCTGTTCCTGGGCTGTAAATTTTCTTTGGTCTTTGTTCTTTAAATGAACACCTTGCTGAAGTCCATATAGACAATGTCCACAAAATTGCCTTCATCAATCGTCTTTGTCACCTCTTCAAAAAACGCAACCATATTAATGAGACATGATTTCCCATGCAGAAAGCTTCGTTGTCTACTCCGATCAGCCCTTGCCTTCCCAAATGTATGTAAATCCTGTCCCTCAGAACCCCCTCCAACAACTTACCCACCACTGACATCAGGCTCACCGGTCTATAGTTCCCCGGCTTTTTGGGTCACTGTTTCCTTTTCCTGTCCCACTACTCCACTGCTCAAAACAAATGTTAAATGTGACCAGGTTGGTGATATGGCCGATGATATCGGTCTCAGACTGGGTCAGGGTCAGTTTTAGGAACAAGTCAGGCTAGTTTCTTTAATCTGCTAAAACAACACGTTTATGATCCAGAGCAATGTTACTCAAACTATGATGGATAGATGAACAGCAAACTGTTTGGGTATTGCAATTATATAATCAATATTTCCCTTTCTAAAAATGCTGACACACACACACACACACACACACACACACACACACACACACACACACAAAATCTCTGCAATTTTAACTTGAAATAACTTGGTCCAGATATTATTGAAACTCGTGACAAAGGAAAAATTGTGAGATTGTCCAAAACGTTATTCTGCTTCTGAAGATATTGTACTCACACAGCTGCTAGCAATGGGATTTCATCCTGGGAGAGTTTAGATTTGGCTGAATTCCCTTTGCTTTAGGCAGTGAGGAGATTCCAGTGAATTCTGGTTCGGGATCATCCAAAGGGTAGTACAGTGGTGAGCACTGCTGCCTCACAGCACCAGGGACTTGGGGGCGAATCCAGCCTTGCGTGACTATCTGTGTGGAGTTTGCACATTCTCCCCTTGTCTGTGTGAGCTTCTAATGGGTGATCCAGTTTCCTACCACAAACTGTGTAGGTTCGGTGGATTGGTCATGCTAAATTGTCCGTAGTGTTCAGGGATTTCTAGGTTATGTGCAATAGTCAGAGGTAAATATAGGGGAATGGGTTCGGAAGGTTGGTATGGACTTGCTGGGTCGAAGGGCATGTTTCCACACTGCAGGGATTCCATAAAAATAAGAACGGTAACGATGACTGTAGAGGGTTTTTTTTAGCTCGCACACATTGCTGTGATGAGGAACAATGAAGGAGAGAGAGTGCAATAGGCCAATCCTTCTCAGGCAGATTACATTTTCTCCCTCTCTGAGTTGAATCACACAGTAATGTCATCCTCTCCCAAACTGGACCATGTGAGGTCTCCTTGTACATTGTCTAAACTATGTCTCCATCACATTCCCTGTTCCATGTAGGTGCATCATTGCTGCTGTTATACACAGAGTCATACCCTTAGCAGAAAATGGTCTCGGTCAATTTGAAGATATGTTTATATGTCCCTGCGTCATTAAAAAATAAAAATGTTTAACTTATTCAGAATACCTGTGTTAAACTGAATGCATTGTTTTAAAGAAATACAGAAATTGCTGGAAAAGCTCGCCAGGTCTCTCAGTACCTAGATGCTGTAGTTGTACCAGCCTCCACCACTTCCTCTGGCAGCTCATTCCATACGCACACCACCCTCTGTGTGAAATGGTGCCCTTTAGGCCTCCTCAAAATCTTTCCCCTCTCACTTTCCACCAAAGCCCTCTAGTTTTAACCTGGGGAAAAACCCCTGACTACTCACCCTATCTATGGCCATTTTGATTTTATAACCTTTACGGCTGCAAAATGCGACCACAATCAACACGAATGGCTGAACTTTCAGTCATTCTGGGCCTAAATTCTGAAGTGCCATACTGACACCTCTTCCTTCTCCATCCAGTCACAATCTAAATCCACTTTAATCAGTTTGTTCAGATATATCCTGAGACACTTCTGTGGGCTTTACACTTAGACCTTTGTGCCCGGAGGTAGGGACACTAGCATCACTCAACAATACCCATAAAGCTGTAACAGTATTCTCCTGTGTGTTTGTTCATCAGACTGTCCTGACATGCTGGGACATACCTCTGCAACAGGCACGACTTGAATCCAGAACTTCTAGTCCAGAGCTAGGAACACTACCACACAAGTTCAGGAATTGGAATCAAATCCAGAGCTCTGGCTCAGAGACAGGGACACTATCCACTGCACTACCATACCCAGATTTTGGGTCATATTTTAGTGCCCACTTTCAGCTTGATGTGGATTTATTATAATCAGGTTCCCATTACTGAATTACAAACAACACTTTGTATTGTTAAACAAATGCAAGATATTTGTCTCAACTGTAGGATATTGAGTGTATATGCTATGCCATTGAAATTAACTATGACCATCTTTAAGTGCTATTATCTGTAGTATGCAATATTAAGGAAAGAAATCCTGCAGACACACTCTGCCCAATGAAGGGTCTCAAATAGATATTTATTACTGAACACCAGAGACGAAGGAAGAGCTTAATTTCTGGCCCCAAAACACCGATCACTCTTCCCAACTCTCACGTGTGACTCCCCTTTTCCTAAAACCATGAAATGACACCAGGCCGCAGATTACTGTCCAGCCTCTCCTCCCCACTGACTGTGTCTGCAATCTGTCCCTCCTCCCCCTAACCACACAAGGCAACCCAAGCTCAGGGTCTTTGTGAAAAACAAGGCCTGAGTGTGCAGGCCTCCTGGAGAGGGGAGGGCATTTTAAAATTGAAGGGGGAGGGTGAGGTGACAGTAATATCACTCACTGGGCTGAGGGGTGGCTGATGGAGTTTCGTTTGGATTAATGCGAGATATTGGATTTGATAAATCAAACGGCAGCAGGACCTATACATTAAAAGTAGGGTCTTTGGCAGTGCTGTAGAACAGAAACCTAGGCCGTCAAGTTTAATTCTTTAAAATTTGCATCTCATATAGATAGTGTGGTTATGAAGGTGTTTAACACACATTTTCATAGGACAGACCTTTGAGTATCGGAATTGGGATGTCATGTTGTGGTTGTACAGGATATTGCTGAGACCTCTTCTGGAATACTGTGTCTAGTCTGGTCATCCTGCCCGCTCATTCCATAGGCACACCACCCTCTGCCTGAAAAAGCTGCCCCTTAGGTCACTTTAATATTTCCCCTCTCACCTTAAGCCTATGTCCTCTAGTTTTGGGCTCCGCGTATCCTTAGAAAATACCTTGACTATTCACTTTGATATTACTGACGTTGATATTATTAAGCTGGAGAGGATTGAGAAGAGAATAACCTGGATGTTGGTGGGAAAGGAGGGAGTGAGCTCTAAGGAGAGACTGGATCGACTGGGACTTTTTTCACTGAAGAATATGAGATTAAAGGGTAACTTTGCACAGGTTTATAAAATAATGAGGGTTAAATAGATGTCTTTTCTCTAGGGTTGAGGATTCAAAACTGAGGGATTTTTAAGGTGCGAGGAAAAAAGATTTACGAAATTCATGAGAGGTAATTATGTTAGACAGAAGATGGCTTGTGTGTGGAATGAACTTCCAGAGGAAGTGGTGAAAGCAGGTACAGTTACAACGTTTAAAGGACATTTAGATCAGTCCATGGATAGGACATCAGTTTGGATGGTGCTGTGAGCAGCTGCCCTCTGCCCCCTCCTCTCTGAATGAATCCCTGTTGGTTTTCACCCTCTGCCAATGCCTGTGCAGTGGCGTGGGGAGGCCAGCAGTGGGTGGCATTGCATCACTTTAAGCACCACAGAGACTGCCAGGCCTGCCCCACACAGAGACACACAGATACACACACGGGAATGGTGAGGGCACTGCGTGAAGCTCATCTGGTAATTTAAATGAAACAAAAAGAAATACTCAGTTCGTCTCGTAAACTGTTAAAATATGCGGGACAGATCTACCAAATTCTACTGTTTAAATAAAATCATCAAATTATTTTTTTCACTCTGAAAGTGAACATTTTACATGAACTATTCACAACTCTGGGACCCTCTATCTCTTAACTTCTTATTACCCGACTCCAGCTCTATAGCAATATACTATTTCTGGGTTTTCTATCCTCTCATACCACAGGTGCTTGTAAGCTCTCAGTTTAGAATAGTATTCCCTCTCTGTTCCAACTTCATCACATTATACCCTGATGAATATCGATAAGTGGGACCTATCCGATTTCTCTTGTTCTGTGGTTTGTCAATATTTCATTCGCTCCGTCTGGTGTGTGTCAGGACTTTTGTTGCTCCATTGACAGCATGTCATTATTCGACTCTGTCCATAGGAATATATCAGTATTTCACTTACTCACACTCATGTGTGTGGGGCAGGATTTCAGTTGTTTCATGGGGACTGTGACACTATAACAATCTCAATGTTTGTAGGTGGCACCGAACCTGGAAGTTATCTGAAGTCTATGGAGGAGAGTGTGGAATTCTAACAGGACAATCACACGTTGCTGCAGTGTTCAGTTTCTGGCAGATGGGGATCAGTGCAGAGCAGTTTGAGGTGATACACTTTGGTAGGAAAGACAAGGAAAGACAATTTAAAACAGACTGTGCCATTATAAAGGGGCTGCAGGAGCAGAGAGCGCTGGGTGTATATGAGCACAGATTGTTGAAGATGTCAGGACAAGTGGGGAGAGCAGTAACTCTCACAACTTAGTTTCAGTATCTGAGCTGTTTATTGGGGGAGGTGTAGGAGGCAGTCTCGGTGCTCCCTTCCTGGGAAGTGGTGGTGACGATGTGATGTGAGCCCACCCTCCTGCCCACCGAGACCGTGGGGATTCCATTTGTATCAGCTCGACACAAAAGGGAGATGGCATCAGGGCCACAGCTTCTAAGTTGTGCCAGAGGGAAACAGAGCTGCCAGTGGGTTTAAAGTGAGAATTGCCCTTCACTGAACATTGCTCCTTACTCGGTCGGTGGGACGTGGATGTTTCAGAATCTCCACATGAGGCGTCCCTGTCGTCTCCGGCTTCTACCAGGGTCCTCCCCACATGGCGGGGGGGGGGGGGTGAGGGAACGGATATCGGGCACCCCACCACCTGGCTTGGCCATTTCTGACCTATTCCAGGCTGTTTCTCCTGGAATGGGAGAAAGGGAGGGAGAGAGTGAGGGTGGGAGTGGGTGGTCCTGCTGTTAGTGCTGGTGTAGGTGGGGAGGGGGGCATGGTGAGGTGTCTGGAGGGAGCCAGTCCACAGTGTTGTATTCATGCAGTGTTATTAGTGTGGGGGTGAAGTGGAGGGAGGGGGGGGGAGAGAGAGGGAGAGACAGAGACAGAGAGAGAGAGGGATGGTGCTTCATGCAGCAATGACAGTGTTGGACCATGAGCCTTGTTCGGGGGTCGGTGCTATAACAGATATACAGTGAGTGTGAGGGAGCAGAGAGAATACAGTGACCCTTATCCTGACAGAGTGGGGAAGGTTATTGATGTTTGTCCTGTATTGCTGGACATTTCTTCAGACCACAGATACTGCACTGAGCTGGGTGGTGAGCTCAGACCATGCTCGGTGGGTCTGGTGGTGTCGCCCCCTCTGGGAAGAGAATGGTCCCCCTCTGTACTAGCACATCCACCAGGCCCTCCGTGCCCCTGTTGACAAACCATAGTGTAATTGCCCCTTATCTGCCAGGCTCGGGGTAAACTGTCCAGGGCATCTCCAAACTGAGAAAGCTCAATCGTGTGCCCAATGGGCTTTTAAAGATGGCCCCAGTGTCAGGGATCACGGAATATCCAGGGGCATCTGGGTGATGGGGTGCACCTCCAGCCATGAAGGACACCATTTACAAAGCTGTGGAACAAATGCTCATCCAAAACTCTCCATCATCTGACCTCACAACAATATCCTATTTTCCCATTTTTCCTGGGAAGACAGGCTCATGTTACAGGATGTTATCGAAGTGTCTCCATTTCAGTATTCTGCAACCTGGGAACACATCCTTCCATGACACTGTCTCTCAGTCTCCCCCTCTCTGTCCATACACCAAGCCCCTCCCATGTGATGATATTTAAACTGATTCCCCCACTATCTCTCTCTGGCAGTGAGGTTCATACGCACAGCACCCCCTTGTCAGGGCAACAATGGAGATATGGAGCTGTAAATGGGTGGGAGCTGCACATCCTGACACTTCCAGTCTGGGCTGCAACTTTCCCCACACTGGGCAGGGATCTAATACAGAGTTAATGAGGAATGCAGTGGGGTGGTGTACACAGTCCTCCATGCTGGGAGGGTAACTGCTCCTGGGTTACAGATCAATGCACTGGGGTGGGGTGCACAGTCCTACATGCTGGGAGGGTAACTGCTCCTGGGTTCCAGATCAATGTACTGGGGTGGTGTACACAGTCCTCCATGCTGGGAGGGTAACTGCTCCTGGGTTACAGATCAATGTACTGGGGTGGTGTACACAGTCCTCCATGCTGGGAGGGTAACTGCTCCTGGGTTACAGATCAATGTACTGGGGTGGTGTACACAGTCCTACATGCTGGGAGGGTAACTGCTCCTGGGTTACAGATCAATGTACTGGGGTGGTGTACACAGTCCTACATGCTGGGAGGGTAACTGCTCCTGGGTTACAGATCAATGCACTGGGTGGGGTACACAGTCCTACATGCTGGGAGGGTAACTGCTCCTGGGTTACAGATCAATGTACTGGGGTGGGGTACACAGTCCTACATGCTGGGAGGGTAACTGCTCCTAGGTTCAGATCAATGCACTGTGGTGTGGTACACAGACCTACATGCTGGGAGGGTAACTGCTCCTGGTTTCCAGATCAATGCACTGGGGTGGGGTACACAGTCCTACATGCTGGGAGGGTAACTGCTCCTAGGTTACAGATCAATGCACTGGGGTGGGGTACACAGTCCTACATGCTGGGAGGGTAACTGCTCCTGGTTTACAGATCAATGCACTGGGGTGGGGTACACAGTCCTACATGCTGGGAGGGTAACTGCTCCTGGTTTACAGATCAATGCACTGGGGTGGGGTGCACAGTCCTACATGCTGGGAGGGTAACTGCTCCTGGGTTACAGATCAATGCACTGGGGTGGGGTACACAGTCCTCCATGCTGGGAGGGTAACTGCTCCTGGGTTACAGATCAATGTACTGGGGTGGTGTACACAGTCCTACATGCTGGGAGGGTAACTGCTCCTGGGTTACAGATCAATGTACTGGGGTGGTGTACACAGTCCTACATGCTGGGAGGGTAACTGCTCCTGGTTTACAGATCAATGCACTGTGGTGGGGTACACAGTCCTACATGCTGGGATGGTAACTGCTCCTGGTTTACAGATCAATGCAATGGGGTGGGGTACACAGTCCTACATGCTGGGAGGGTAACTGCTCCTGGTTTACAGATCAATGCACTGGGGTGGGGTGCACAGTCCTACATGCTGGGAGGGTAACTGCTCCTGGGTTACAGATCAATGCACTGGGGTGGGGTACACAGTCCTACATGCTGGGAGGGTAACTGCTCCTGGGTTACAGATTAATTCACGGGTGATCACTGCACAGGTCGCTGAGCTGGTCAGACTGTCTGGTTGAGGTTTATAGATACTGCAATGATATGGTTTGTGCAGCTCCCCATGCTGGATGGATATTTGTTACAGGTTCACACATTAATGCCCTGCTGTGGTCTGCACAGCTCCCCGTCCTGGATAGATATCTAGACCGGGTTTATAGATCAATGCACTGCTGTGGTCTGCACAGCTCCCCCTCCTGGACAGATATCTAGTCCGGGTTTATAGATCAATTCACTGCTGTGGTCTGCACAGCTCCCCGTCCTGGACAGTTATCTAGTCCGGGTTTATAGATCAATGCACTGCTGTGGTAAACACAGCTCCCCGTCCTGGACAGATATCTAGTCCGGGTTTATAGATCATTGCACTGCTGTGGTCTGCACAGCTCCCCTTCCTGGACAGATATCTAGTCCGGGTTTATAGATCAATGCACTGCTGTGGTCTGCACAGCTCCCCGTCCTGGACAGATATCTAGTCCGGGTTTATAGATCAATGCACTGCTGTGGTCTGCACAGCTCCCCTTCCTGGACAGATATCTAGTCCGGGTTTATAGATCAATGCACTGCTGTGGTCTGCACAGCTCCCCGTCCTGGACAGATATCTAGTCTGGGTTTATAGATCAATGCACTGCTGTGGTCTGCACAGCTCCCCGTCCTGGACAGATATCTAGTCCGGGTTTATAGATCAATGCACTGCTGTGGTCTGCACAGCTCCCCTTCCTGGACAGATATCTAGTCTGGGTTTATAGATCAATGCACTGCTGTGGTCTGCACAGCTCCCCGTCCTGGACAGATATCTAGTCTGGGTTTATAGATCAATGCACTGCTGTGGTCTGCACAGCTCCCCGTCCTGTACAGATATCTAGTCCGGGTTTATAGATCAATGCCCTGATCTGATCGGTGCAGTGTTCCACTCTGGCCAGATTGCTGGGTTGTATTGACCAGTGTAATGGATGAATCTGGACAGATTGCTGGGTTGTACTGAGCAGGACACTGGCCTGGCCTGTACAGTGTTCCCCGGTGAACAGATATCTCCTCTGGGTGTATGGTGTCTGGGCTGGTTCTGGGAGGTGGATTGAGAATGTGGTATATCTAAACATTTCAGCTGATCTGGCAATGCCTTTAGTTCCCATTCCTATCATTGGACCCTCCGTGTCTCACCCTATTAATGTTACAGTGTGTCCAGGTACAGTACATCATGTTGGCGGGGTGGGTAGGGTGAAAAGGTCATGGACAGGTCAAGGAGTTCCCCGGAACCTTCTGTCCCCGACATTCTATAACTGACATTCCCCGGAACGTTCTGTCCCCGACATTCTATAACTGACATTACCCGGAACGTTCTGTCCCTGACATTCTATAACTGACATTCCCTGGAACGTTCTGTCCCCAACATTCTATAACTGACATTCCCCGGAACGTTCTGTCCCTGACGTTGTTTGTGAACGGCCGGACGTCAGTGAATTGAACAAACGATAAGATCCCGAGGGAAGAGATCCCGTTCCAGGGAGAAGGAGACACTGTTCCAAAGGATCCTCAGGCAGTTAAAGGGGTGAATACGTTTTCCCTGCGTTTACATTTCTTCACGACACAGGATCGACCACAATTTAGACCAAAATACAGAAATTCCCAAACTCTGTTTGTCTTCAAGAAACTGGGAGAGAATCCTTCAGGACAGCAACGTTTCCACCCTCCGTATTAGGAACTGGGATGGAGTGACCTGTGTCTGCTCTCGAGTGATCGAGTATGTGGGAATGTTCTAGAAACCATCTGTCCTTATGGATGTGTCTCTGTGAGTTTGGGGAGGGAGGGTTTCTTGTGGTTTATGTCACATTTTTGTCAGTAATTCAGACCTTCCCATTTGTTATTCCAGCTCCAATTATTTTAATAAATCCCTGAATACAAGAACATATTTGAAAATCTCACTGGGTCCCCGATCAAACGGGTCCCTTTGCCTCCAGGCTGATGGATAATGGGTTTGTTTTCCTTCCTCACAGTTAACGTAGTGACCATCTACGTCCTGCTTTATAAAGATTGTGGATTGTCTCCATGTGTCAGACGTTACCTGGGGGCCATGGCAGCGGCGGATCTCCTGGTCATTATCCTCGACCTGATCCTGAGACACATTCCCATTGTTTACCGGGAACAGTTTTATTTCCTGTACTTCGTCCCCGTGTGTAATATCCACGGGGTCCTGCTTTATGCAGCCACTGACTGCTCCGTCTGGTTCACCGTCACTTTCACCTTTGATCGGTTTGTGGCCATTTGTTGCCAGAAGCTGAAAAGTAAATATTGCAGTGAGAAAACGGCGGCTGTGGTTCTGGGAGCAGTGACTGTGCTGAGCTGTTTAAAGAACATTTCCTGGTATTTTATGCTCGAGGCTCGGTATTCGCTGGTGAACGGCCCCTGGTTTTGTGATGTAACAGTCGGTGTTCTATTCTCCAGAGTCTGGGTCACAATCGAGTCCCTCCACCACATTCTAACCCCGTGTGTCCCATTTCTCCTGATTCTGCTGCTCAATGTTCTCACCGTCAGACACATTATAGTGACCAGCAGAGCCCGCAGGAGACTCCGCGCTCACACCAATGGGGACGCTCAGTCTGACACTGAAATGAGAAACCGAAAAAAATCCATCATTTTACTGTTTGTGATCTCGGCCAATTTCATCCTGTTATGGTCAACGTTAATGTTGTATTCTATATGGTACCGGATCACTGATATTGCATATTCCCCTCTGTGTCTCGATGAATTTGTGCAGGAATTGGGCTTCATGCTGCAGCTCCTCAGTTGCTGCACAAACACCGCGATTTATGCCGTGACCCAGACTAAGTTCAGGCAGCAGCTGAAGAATGTGCTAAAATATCCCTTCACCCAAATCCATCCATCCATCAAATTCCCTCATTAATCAATCCATCCGGGATTTTCTCATTTCAGTTCAGTGTTTCAGCGATGGAGCAGCCTGTCGCTATGGTAACAGACTGAGGGTAGCGCTGGTTTGTCCATCCTTATCCCCCAGGGGGGTTACAGGGAAACATTTCAATGTTTCTCACAACTCAGGGGCCAGTGAGAAAAGGCACCATCCCACTGACTGTATCCATCACTTCCATTTGTAACCAATAAAAATGTTGATTAAAGCGTGCCGAGCAGCAGAGTGACCGATGTTGTTGTATGTCTTTGTGTTGGAGAAGCTGAGCTGGAGAGAGACAGACTCAGCCCCAAATCCTGGTCCTCAGGGAAGGGGAGGGCACCGCGCCCTGAGCTCAGGAGCTGGGTTTAACTCCCTCTGTACCCCCCCTCCAACCTGGACTCCCCATTACCTCTCCCCTTCTCTTTCTTCTCAATTCTCCCTGTCGCTCTCTCTTTCAGCACACACACTCTTTTTCAACCCTCTCCCTCATCCCCCTCTCTCTCTCACACAGTTACACCCCCCCAATCCTGGTTTCTCCACCTGCCTCCACTCTTCCCTCTCCCCCCTCTCTCTCCCTCCCTCAACTCCATCTCTATTTTCCCCACCTCCCACAACTCACCTCCACCCCTCACACGCAGCCTCACCCCCAAACACCCCCAGTCTTTGGGTCAGAGGGAGAGGGAAGGTCAAGGGGGACAGAGTATGTCAGAGAGAGAGGGAGGGAGAGAGATGCAGTCAGAGGAAAAGAAAGAGCTGGGAGGAGAGAGACACCGAGGGATGTGGAGAGCGAGAAGGGGGAGAGAGTGAGTTAGGGTGAGGGAGAGAGAGAGAGCGACACGGGAGGAGATAATGAGAGAGGGGCGAGAGAGAGAGAGTGAGACTGAGAGAGGGGCGAGGGAGGGGGCAAGAGAGAAAAAAGAGACAGAGAGAGAGAGGGGCGACGAGAGAGAGAAAGGGGGCAAGAGAGATAGGGGAGATGAGAGAGAGAGAAAAGGACAGGACAGAGAGAGAGAATGAGGGGCGAGAGAGAGACAGGGGTTGGGAGATGGGGGCAAGAGAAAGCAGGATGGCTAGAGACAGAAACAGGAGGGAAGAGAGAGAGGGATAGAGGTGTGAAGAGAGAGAGAGTGTCGAGAGATGGAGGTGAGAGAGAGAGGGAGAGGGAGAGACTGGATGAGAGAGTGCAAGGGCGACAGAGAGAGAGATGGTGAGAGAGAGGAAGGGCGACAGAGAGAGAGATGGTGAGAGAGAGGAAGGGCACAAAGGAGAGAGGGGTGTGTGAGAGGGCGAGAGAGGGAGTGAGTGGTGAGAGAGGGGGGAGAGGGGGGGTGGCGGGAGAGAGAGGGGAGCTAGAGAGAGAGGGAGGGGGAGAGAGAGAGGGAGGGGGAGAGAGAGAGAGAGGGGGCGAGAGAGAGGGAGGGGGCGAGAGAGAGGGAGGGAGGGGCGAGAGAGAAAGAGAGGGAGGGGACGAGAGAGAGGGAGGGGGTGAGAGAGAGAGAGAGGGAGGGGGGTGGGAGAGAGGGAGTGGGGCGGGAGAGAGAGGGAGGAGGCGAGAGAGAAAGAGGGAGGGGCAAGAGAGAGAGAAGGTGGGGGGGCGAGACGGGGAGGGGGTGAGAGAAAAAGGTGGGGGCGAGAGAGAGATAGAGGGAGGGGGCGAGGGAGAGATAGAGGGAGGGGGGTGAGAGAGAGGGAGAGGGCGATAGAGAGAGGGAGAGGGAGGGGGCGAGAGAGAGGAAGGGGGCAAGAGAGAGAGGGTGGGGGCGAAGGAGAGGGAGGGGGCGAGAGAGAGATAGGGAGGGGTGTGTGAGAGAGAGAGGGAGGGGGTGAAAGAAAGAGACACAGAGAGGGAGGGGGCGAGAGATAGGGAGAGGGTGAGAAAGAGGGACAGGGCGAGAGAGAAAGGGATGGTGTGAGAGAGAGAGGGAGGGGGCGGGAGAGAGAGGAAGGGGGTGAAAGAGGGAGGGGAAGGGGAAGAGAGGGAGGGGAGAGAGAGAGAGGGAGTGGGCGAGAGAGAGAGCGGGAGGGGGCGAGACTGAGAGAGGGAGGGGGCGAGCTTGAGAGGGAGGGGGTGAGAGAGAGGGAGGGGTGAGAAAGAGAGGGAGTGGGGTGAGAGAGAGAGGGAGGGGGTGAAAGAGAGAGACAGAGACAGGGAGGGTGCGAGAGATAGGAAGGGGGTGAGAGAGAGGGAGGGAGGGGTGAGAGAGGGAGGGGAAGGGGCGAGAGAGGGAGGGGTGAGAGAGAGAGGGAGGTGGTGATAAAGGAAGGGGGCAAGTGAGAGAGAGAGGGAGGGGGCAGGTGAGAGAGAGGGAGGGGGCGAGTGAGAGAGAGAGCTGGAGAGAGAGGGGTGAGAGAGAGGGAGGGGATGAGAAAGAGAGGGAGGGGGCGAGTGAGAGTGAGAGGGAGGGGGCGAGAGATAGGGAGGGGGTGAGAGAGAAGGAGTGGGCGAGAGAGAAAGGGATGGGGCGAGAGAGAGAGAGGAAGGGGGCGAAAGAAAGAGCGAAGGGGCGAGAGAGAGAGAGGGAGGGGGCGAGAGAGAGAGAGAGAGGGGGCGAGAGAGAGGGAGGGGGCGAGAGAGAGGGAGGGAGGGGCGAGAGAGAAAGAGAGGGAGGGGACGAGAGAGAGGGAGGGGGTGAGAGAGAGGGCGAGAGAGAGAGGGAGGGGGCGAGAGTGAGAGAAGGGGCGAGAGAGGGAGGGGGCGAAATAGGGAGGGAACAAGCGAGAGAGAGAGGGAGGGGCAGGTGAGAGAGGGAGAGGGAGGGGCAGGTGAGAGAGGGAGAGGGAGGGGCGAGAGAGAGAGAGCGGGAGGGGGCGAGAGTGAGAGAAGGGGCGAGAGAGAGGGAGGGGTGAGAGAGAGGAAGAGGGTCGAGAGAGAGGGAGCTGGACGAGATAGAGGGAGGGGGGAGCAAGATAGAGAGAGGTAGGGGGCGAGAGAGGGAGGGGGCGGGCGAGAGAGAGAGGGAGGGAGGCGGCTGAGAGAGAGAGGGAAGGGGCAAGAGATAGGGAGGGAGCGGGAGAGAAAGTGATGGGGCGAGAGAGAGAGAGGGGGCGAGACAGAGAGAGAGAGGGTAGGGGCGAAGAGAGAGAGGGAGGGGGCGAGAAAGAGAGAGAGGGAGGGGGCGAGAGAGAGAGAGAGGGAGGGGGCGATAGAGGGAGGCGGCAAGCGAGGGGGGGGGCAGGTGAGAGAAGGAGAGGGAGGGGGCGAGAGAGAGAGGGAGGGGGCGAGAGTGAGAGAAGGGCCGAGAGAGAGGGAGTGGTGAGAGAGAGACAGGGGTGAGAGAGAGGGAGGGGGTGAGAAAGAGAGGGAGGGGGCGAGAGAGAGGGGAATGGGGCGAGAGAGAGAGGGAGGGGGGCAAGAGAGAGAGAGAGGGAGCATGCATGAGAGAGGGAGGGGGTGAGAGAGAGAGACGGAGTGGGAGAGAGTGAGAGAGGGAGGGCCGAGAGAGGGAGGGGGCAGGTGAGAGAGAGAGAGAAGGAAGGAGGGTGCTGAGAGAGAGAGGGAGGGCGGGCGAGATAGTGGGAGGGGGACGAGATAGAGGGAGGGGGGCGAGAGAGAGAGAGAGAGAGAGAGAGAGGTAGGGGGTGAAAGAGAGAGAGGGAGGGGGCGATAGAGGGAGGGGGCAAGCGAGAGAGAGAGAGGGAGGGGCAGGTGAGAGAGAGAGGGAGGGGGCGAGTGAGAGAGAGAGGGTGGGGGCGAGTGAGAGGGAGGGGGCGAGAGAGAGGGAGAGGGAGGGGGCGAGAGAGAGAGAGAGGGAGGGGCGAGAGTGAGAGAAGGGGCAAGAGAGGGAGAGGGCGATAGAGGGAGGGGGCAAGTGAGAGAGAGAGGGAGGGGGCAGGTGAGAGAAGGAAAGGGAGGGGGCGAGAGAGAGAGAGGGAGGGGGCGAGAGTGAGAGAAGGGGCGATAGAGAGGGAGGGATGAGAGAGAGGAAAGGGGCGAGAGAGAGGGAGGGGGACGAGATAGAGGGAGGAGGCGAGAGAGAGAGAGCGAGATAGACAGGGGTGAGAGAGAGGGAGGGGTGAGAAAAAGAGGGAGGGGGCGAGAGAGTGTGGAATGGGGCGAGAGAGAGAGGGAGGGGGGGCTGAGAGAGAGGGAGGGAGGGTGGGTGAGAGAGAGGGATGGGGACGAGATAGAGGGGGGGGCGAGAGAGAGAGAGGGCGAGAGAGAGGGAGAGAGAGTGGGCGAGAGAGAGACAGAGGGAGGGGGCGAGAGAGACAGAGGGAGGGGGCGAGAGAGAGAGAGAGAGGGGGTGAGAGAGAGGGAGGGAGGGGTCGAGAGAGGGAGGTGGGCGAGAGATGGAGGGGGTGGGGTGAGAAAGGGAGGGGGAGAGGGAAAGAGGAGGGGGTGATAGAGGGAGGGGCATGTGAGAGAGAGAGGGAGGGAGGCTGCTGAGAGAGAGAGGGAAGGGGCGAGAGATAGGGAGGGGGCGGGAGAGAAAGCGATGGGGCAAGAGAGAGAGAGGGGGGCGAGAGAGAGGGAGGGGGCGAGAGAGAGGGAGGGCGTGGGAGAGAGAGGGAGAGAGGGAGGGGGCGAGAGAGACGGAGAAAGGGAGGGAGCAGGTGAGAGAGAGAGGGAGGGGCGAGAGAGAGAGAGAGAGGGAGGGGGCGAGAGTGAGAGAAGGGGCGAGAGAGAGGGAGGGGGTGAGAGAGCGAGGAAGGGGCGAGAGAGAGGGGAATGGGGCGAGAGAGAGAGGGAGGGTGCAAGAGGGAGAGAGGGAGCGTGCATGAGAGAGGGAGGGTGTGAGAGAGAGAGTGGGAGGGGGAGAGAGAGAGAGGGAGAGGGAGGGCCGTGAGAGGGAGGGGGCAGGTGAGAGAGAAAGGGAGGAGCGAGAGAGAGAGGGACGGCGGGCAAGAGAGAGGGAGGGGTACAAGATAGAGGGAGGGGGAGCGAGAGAGAGAGAGGGAGGGGGCGGGCGAGAGAGAGAGGGAGGGAGGCTGCTGAGAGAGAGAGCGAGGGAGGCGAGGTAGAGAGGGTGGGGGGGCCAGAGAGAGGGAGGGGGGCGAGAGAGAGAGGGAGGGAGCGAGAGAGAGAGGGATGGGCGAGAGAGAGGGGGATGGGGTGAGAGAAAGAGAAAGGGGACGAGAGAGAGAGCGAGGGGGTGAGAGAGAGGAAGGGGAAGAGAGAGAGAGAGGGGGATGAGATAGAGGGAGGGGGCGAGAGAGAGCGAGAGAGAGCGAGAGAGAGAGGGGTGAGAGAGAGGGAGGGGGTGAGAAAGAGAGGGAGGGGGGCGAGAGAGAGGGGAATGGGGCGAGAGAGAGAGGGAGTGGGGAAAAAGGGAGAGAGGAAGCGTGCGTGAGAGAGGAAGGGGAAGAGAGAGAGGGAGGGGGATGAGATAGAGGGAGGGGGCGAGAGAGAGCGAGAGAGAGAGGGGTGAGAGAGAGGGAGGGGGTGAGAAAGAGAGGGAGTGGGGGAGAGAGAGGGGGAGGGGAGCGAGAGAGAGAGGGAGGGGGCGAGAGAGAGAGGAATGGACGAGAGAGATAGGGAGGGGTGAGAGAGAGAGGGAGAGTATGAGAGATAGAGGGAGGGGGGCAAGAGAGAGAGGGAGGGAGGGGGGCGAGAGAGAGGGAGGTGGGGAGAGGGAGAGGGAGGGAGGGGTGCAAGAGGGAGAGAGACGGGCTGAGAGAGAGAGAGGGGTTGATAGAGAGAGGGATGTGGCAAGACAGAGAGTGGGAGCGGGCGAGACTGGGAGAGGGAGGGGGCGAGAGAGGGAGAGGGAGGGGGCGAGAGAGGGAGAGGGAGGGGGCGAGAGAGGGAGGGGATCGAGAGAGAGAGTGGAGGTGAGAGAGAGAGGGAGGGGTGTGTGTGAGAGAGAGAGAGAGGGAGGGGTGTCAGAGATAGAGGGACGGGGCAAGAGAGAGAGGGAGGTGTCGAGAGAGAGAGTAAGGGAGGGGGGCGAAATAGAGAGGGATGGGGGAGAGAGAGCGAGAGGGGGAGGGGGGCGACAGGGAGAGAGAGAGGCCGAGAGAGAGAGGGAGGGGGAGAGAGAGAGACAGAGGGAGGGGGACGAGAGAGGGAGAGGGAGGGGGCTAGAGAGAGAGAGGGAGGGGGCAAGAGAGAGAGAGGGAGGGGGTTGGAGAGAGAGGGAGGGGGTGAGAGAGAGGGAGGGGGCTAGAGAGAGAGAGGGAGGGGGTTGGAGAGAGATGAAGGGGCGAGAGAGAGAGGGAGGGGGCGAGACAGAGAGGGAGGGGGGCAAGAGAGGGACAGGGAGGGGGCGAGAGAGAGAGAGAGAGAGGGGGGCGAGAGAGAGAGAGAGGGTCGAGATAGAGAGTGGAGGTGTGAGAGAGAGAGAGGGAGGGGTGCGACAGGGAGAGAGGGGGGAAAGAGAGAGAGGGAGGGCAGCAAGAGAGAGAGGGAGGGGGCAAGAGAGAGAGGGAGGGGTCGAGAGAGAGAGGGAGGAAGGGGCGAGAGAGAGAGACGGAGGGGGGTGAGAGGGAGAGGGATGGACCGAGAGAGAGAGAGGGTGGGTTTGAGAGAGAGAGGGAGGGGGGAGAGAGAGAGAGAGAGGGAGGGAGGAGGGCAAGAGGGAGAGAGACGGGCTGAGAGAGAGAGAGAGAGGGGTTGATAGAGAGAGGGATGGGACGAGACAGAGAGGGGGAGCGGGCGAGACGGGGAGAGGGAGGGGGCGAGAGAGGGAGAGGGCGAGAGAGGGAGAGGGAGGGGCGAGAGAGGGAGAGGATCGAGAGAGAGAGTGGAGGTGAGAGAGAGAGGGAGGGGTTTGAGAGAGAGAGAGAGAGGGGTGTGAGAGAGAGAGGGAGGGGTGTGAGAGAGAGAGGCGGGGCGAGAGAGAGGGAGTGGGGTGTGAGAGAGAGAGGGAGGGAGCAAGAGAGAGAGGGATGGGTCGAGAGAGAGGGAGGGGTCGAGAGAGGGGGAGGGATCGAGCGAGAGAGTGAGGGAGTAGGGGCGAAATAGAGAGGGAAGGGGAGAGAGAGAGATAGAGAGAGAAAGGAAGGGGGGCGAGAGGGAGAGACAGACCGGCCGAGAGAGAGAGGGAGGGGGGTGTGAGAGAGAGAGAGAGGGGGGGGGGTGTAGAGAGAGAGAGGGAGTGGGCTAAAGGGAGAGAGGGAGGGGGCGCGAGAGAGGGAATCGAGATAGAGTGGAGGTGAGAGAGAGAGAGGGAGGGGTGCGAGAGAAAGAGAGGGAGGGGGATGAGAGAGAGAGGGAGGGGTCGAGAGATAGAGGGAGGGACGAGAAAGAGAGAAGGAGTGAGGGGGAGGCGAGAGAGAGGGGGAGTGGTCGAGAGAGAGAAGGAGGGGGCGAGAGAGCGAGAGAGAGCGTGCGAGATGGAGAGAGATCGGGGGCGAGAGATAAAGGGGGAGGTGGCGAGAGAGAGAGAGGGAGGGGGCGAGAGAGAGAGAGAGGGTCAAGATAGAGAGTGGAGGTGAGAGAGAGAGGGAGGGGTGCGAGAGAGAGAGAGAGGGAGGGGGGTGAGAGATAGAGAGGGGGCAAGAGAGAGAGGGAGGGGGCAAGAGAGAGAGGGAGGGGTCGAGAGAGAGAGGGAGGGAGGGGCAAGAGAAGAAGGAGGGGGCGAGAGGGAGAGATATGGGCTGAGAGAGAGAGGGAGGGCTTAAGAGAGAGAGGGAGTGGGTGAGAGAGAGAGAGGGATGGGGAGAGAGAGAGAGAGAGAGAGAGAGAGAAAGTGTGGGGAGAGAGTGAGATGGAGGGGGAAGAGAGATGTAGAGAGGGAGCAAAAGAGAGAGGGAGGGGGTGGGAGAGTGAAAAGGGGGGGCAAGAGAGAGAGGGAGGGTGTGAGAGAGATGTTGGGAGGGGGCGAGACAGAGAATGAGGGGGCGAGAGAGGTGTTGGGTGGGGGCGAGAGAGAGGGGGAGTGGCGAGAGAGATGTAGGGAGGGGTCGAGAGAGAGACAGAGGGAGGGGGCGAGAGAGAGAGGGAGAGGGCGAGAGAGAGGGGGCGAGAGAGAGAAGGAGGGGGCGAGAGAGAAGGAGGGGGCAAGACAGAAAGAAAGAGAGAGGGGGTGACAGAGAGGGGAGGGAGGCGAGAGAGAATGGGGGGCAAGAGAGAGAGGGATGGGGCCGAGAGGGAAAGGGAGGGGGGTGAAAGAGAGAGGGAGGGGGGTGAGAGAGAAGGGGAGCGAGAGAGAGAGAGAGAGGGAGGGGTGAGAGAAAGAGAAAGGGGGCGAGAGAGAGTGGGAAGGGGGCGAGAGAGACGGAGTGGGCGAGAGAGCAAGAGAGAGGGGGCGAGAGGGAGGGGAGGTAGACGAGAGAGAGAGGGAGGTGTCGAGACAGAGAGAGGGAGGGGGCGAGAGAGAGAGAGGTAGGGGGTGAGAGGGGGGGCGAGAGAGACGGGGAGGGAGGCTAGAGAGAGAAAGGGAGAGGGTGAGAGAGAGAGAGGGAGGGGTGAGAGAGAGAGAGGTAGGGGGTGAGAGAGAGGGAGGGGACGAGTGAGAGAGAGGGAGGGGGCGAGAGAGACGGGGAGGGAGGCTAGAGAGAGAAAGGGAGGGGGTGAGAGAGAGAGAGAGGGAGGGGGTGAGAGAGAGAGGGACAGGTGCGTGAGAGAAAGGGGGCCGAGAGAGAGAGGAGGTCGAGACTGAGGGGGGTTGAGAGAGAGATGGAGGGGGCGAGAGAGAGAGTGAGGGGGGCAAGAGAGAGAGGGGGGGTGTGCGAGAGAGAGGGATGGGGCGAGAGACAGAGGGAGGGGGCAAGAGATAGAGGGAGGGGTGAGAGAGAGAGAGGGAAGGAGTGGGGAGAGAGAGAGAAAAAGGGATGGCGGTAAGAGAGAGAGGAGATCCAGAGAGAGAGTGGAGGTGAGAGAGAGAGGGAGGGGTGTGATAGAGAGAGAGGGAGGAGGGGGGTGAGAGAGAGAGGGACGTGGGCAGAGAGAGAGAAAGAGGGAGGGGGTCGAGAGTGAGAGAGACGTGCTGAGAGAGAGGGGGAGGGGTTGAGAGAGAGAGGGATGGGGTGAGAGAGAGAGAGGGAGGAGGCGAGAGAGGAAGAGGGAGGGGACGAGAGAGAGAGAAGGAGTGGGCTAGAGAGAGAGGGAGGAGGTGAGAGAGAGAGAGGGAGGGGGCGAGAGAGAGAGAGAGGGAGGGGGTGAGAGAGAGAGGGAGGGGGCGAGAGAGAGAGAGGGAGGGGACGAGAGAGAGAGGGGATCGAGAGAGAGTGGAGGTGAGAGAGAGGGTGGGGTGCGAGAGAGAGCGGGAGAGTTTTGAGTGAGAGAGGGAGGGGGGCGAGAGAGAGAGGGAGGTGTGAGAGAGAGTTGTAGGAGACGAGAGAGAGGGAGGATACGAGAGCGCGAGGGGGAGGGGGTGATGGAGAGAGACGGGGGAGGGGTGGCGAGAGAGAGGGGGAGGGGGGCGAGAGAGAGAGAGAGGGAGCAGGCGAGAGAGACAGGGAGACAGAGAGAGAGGGAGGGGCGAGAGAGAGGGAGGGGTGAAAGTGAAAGGGATGGGGCGAGAGAGAGAGGGTGGGGGTGAGTGAAAGAGAGGGAGGGCGCGAGAGAGAGAGGGGGAGAGGGCGAGAGAGAGAGAGATGGGCCGAGAGGGAGAAGGAGGTGTTGAGAGAGAGAGGGAGGAGATGAGAGAGAGAGAGGGAGTGGGGTGAGAGAGTGTGAGTGAGGGGTTGAGAGAGAGAGGAATGGGGAGAGAGACAGAGGGAGTGGTGCGAGAGAGAGATGGAGGGGGGCGAGAGAGAGAGAGAGGGAGCAGGTGAGAGAGACAGGGAGACAGAGAGAGAGGGAGGGGCGAGAGAGAGGGAGGGGTGAAAGTGAAAGGGATGGGGCGAGAGAGAGAGGGTGGGGGTGAGAGAAAGAGAGGGAGGGTGCGAGAGCGAGAGGGGGAGAGGGCGAAAGAGAGGGAGGGAAGGGTGAGAGAGAGAGGGAGGGAGGGGTGAGAGAGAGAGGGAGGGTGGCGAGAGGGAGAGAGACGGGCTGAGAGAGAGAGGGAAGAGGAGTGTGAGAGAGAGAGAGGGAGGGGGCAAGAGAGAGGGAGGGGGCGTGAGAGAGAGAGAGGGATGGGAGAGAGAGAGGGACTGGGGCGAGAAAGAGATGGAGGGGGCAAGAGAGATGTAGGGAGGGTGCGAGAGAGAGAGGGAGGGAGTGGGCGAGTGAGAGGGAG